>NW_027143359.1:0-64388 GCF_026170545.1 Melanerpes formicivorus
CAAATTGTATTTGGTGTTAGGTCTTTCCCTTTAGGTTTTACCCCAACAATGTTTTCATTAGTTTCGCTCACTCTCGAAATCAAGCATTTTACAGCAGGTTGGAGCAGCCTGTATCTCAGCACAGGAATAAGGTAGGGAAGAATTCAAATACTCATTTTGACTGCCTCCAGAAGTTAGATCAGATGGCCAATGCAATTTGGTGCTAGGCCTTTCCCTTTAGGTTTTACCCCAACAATGTTTTCATTAGTTTCGCTCACTCTCAAAATCAAGCATTTTACAGCAGGTTGGAGCAGCCTGTATCTCAGCACAGGAATAAGGTAGGGAAGAATTCAAATACTCATTTTGACCGCCTCCAGAATTTAGATGAGATGGCAAACTGTATTTGGTGCTAGGCCTTTCCCTTTAGGTTTTACCCCAACAATGTTTGCATTAGTTTCGCTCACTCTCGAAATCAAGCATTTTACAGCAGGTTGGAGCAGCCTGTATCTCAGCACAGGAATAAGGTAGGGAAGAATTCAAATACTCATTTTGACTGCCTCCAGAAGTTAGATCAGATGGCAAATTGGATTTGGTGCTAGGGCTTTCCCTTTAGGTTTTACCCCAACAATGTTTCATTAGTTTCGCTCACTCTCGAAATCAAGCATTTTACAGCAGGTTGGAGCAGCCTGTATCTCAGCACAGGAATAAGGTAGGGAAGAATTCTAAGGATCATTTTGACTGCCTCCAGAAGTTAGATCAGATGGCCAATGCAATTTGGTGCTAGGCCTTTCCCTTTAGGTTTTACCCCAACAATGTTTTCATTAGTTTCGCTCACTCTCGAAATCAAGCATTTTACAGCAGGTTGGAGCAGCCTGTATCTCAGCACAGGAATAAGGTAGGGAAGAATTCAAATACTCATTTTGACTGCCTCCAGAAGTTAGATCAGATGGCAAACTGTATTTGGTGCTAGGTCTTTCCCTTTAGGTTTTACCCCAACAATGTTTTCATTAGTTTCGCTCACTCTCGAAATCAAGCATTTTACAGCAGGATGGAGCAGCCTGTATCTCAGCACAAGGAATACGGTAGGGAAGAATTCAAATACTCATTTTGACTGCCTCCAGAAGTTAGATCAGATGGCCAATGCAATTCGTGCTAGGCCTTTCCCTTTAGGTTTTACCCCAACAATGTTTTCATTAGTTTCGCTCACTCTCGAAATCAAGCATTTTACAGCAGGTTGGAGCAGCCTGTATCTCAGCACAGGAATAAGGTAGGGAAGAATTCAAATACTCATTTTGACTGCCTCCAGAAGTTAGAATCAGATGGCAAATTGGATTTGGTGCTAGGGCTTTCCCTTTAGGTTTTACCCCAACAATGTTTTCATTAGTTTCGCTCACTCTCGAAATCAAGCATTTTACAGCAGGTTGGAGCAGCCTGTATCTCAGCACAGGAATAAGGTAGGGAAGAATTCTAAGGATCATTTTGACTGCCTCCAGAAGTTAGATCAGATGGCAAATTGGATTTGGTGCTAGGGCTTTCCCTTTAGGTTTTACCCCAACAATGTTTTCATTAGTTTCGCTCACTCTCGAATCAAGCATTTTACAGCAGGTTGGAGCAGCCTGTATCTCAGCACAGGAATAAGGTAGGGAAGAATTCAAATACTCATTTTGACTGCCTCCAGAAGTTAGATCAGATGGCAAACTGTATTTGGTGCTAGGTCTTTCCCTTTAGGTTTTACCCCAACAATGTTTTCATTAGTTTCGCTCACTCTCGAAATCAAGCATTTTACAGCAGGATGGAGCAGCCTGTATCTCAGCACAAGGAATACGGTAGGGAAGAATTCAAATACTCATTTTGACTGCCTCCAGAAGTTAGATCAGATGGCCAATGCAATTTCGTGCTAGGCCTTTCCCTTTAGGTTTTACCCCAACAATGTTTTCATTAGTTTCGCTCACTTCTCGAAATCAAGCATTTTACAGCAGGTTGGAGCAGCCTGTATCTCAGCACAGGAATAAGGTAGGGAAGAATTCAAATACTCATTTTGACTGCCTCCAGAAGTTAGATCAGATGGCAAACTGTATTTGGTGCTAGGTCTTTCCCTTTAGGTTTTACCCCAACAATGTTTTCATTAGTTTCGCTCACTCTCGAAATCAAGCATTTTACAGCAGGTTGGAGCAGCCTGTATCTCAGCACAGGAATAAGGTAGGGAAGGAATTCTAAGGATCATTTTGACTGCCTCCAGAAGTTAGATCAGATGGCCAATGCAATTTGGTGCTAGGCCTTTCCCTTTAGGTTTTACCCCAACAATGTTTTCATTAGTTTCGCTCACTCTCGAAATCAAGCATTTTACAGCAGGTTGGAGCAGCCTGTATCTCAGCACAGGAATAAGGTAGGGAAGAATTCAAATACTCATTTTGACTGCCTCCAGAAGTTAGATCAGATGGCAAATTGTGTTTGGTGCTAGGGCTTTCCCTTGAGGTTTTACCCCAACAATGTTTTCATTAGTTTCGCTCACTCTCGAAATCAAGCATTTTACAGCAGGTTGGAGCAGCTGTATCTCAGCACAGGAATAAGGTAGGGAAGAATTCTAAGGATCATTTTGACTGCCTCCAGAAGTTAGATCAGATGGCCAATGCAATTTGGTGATAGACCTTTCCCTTTAGGTTTTACCCCAACAATGTTTTCATTAGTTTCGCTCACTCTCGAAATCAAGCATTTTACAGCAGGTTGGAGCAGCCTGTATCTCAGCACAGGAATAAGGTAGGGGAAGAATTCAAATACTCATTTTGACTGCCTCCAGAAGTTAGATCAGATGGCAAACTGTATTTGGTGCTAGGTCTTTCCCTTTAGGTTTTAGCCCAACAATGTTTTCATTAGTTTCGCTCACTCTCGAAATCAAGCATTTTACAGCAGGATGGAGCAGCCTGTATCTCAGCACAAGGAATAAGGTAGGGAAGAATTCAAATACTCATTTTGACTGCCTCCAGAAGTTAGATCAGATGGCAAATTGTATTTGGTGTTAGGTCTTTCCCTTTAGGTTTTACCCCAACAATGTTTTCATTAGTTTCGCTCACTCTCGAAATCAAGCATTTTACAGCAGGTTGGAGCAGCCTGTATCTCAGCACAGGAATAAGGTAGGGAAGAATTCAAATACTCATTTTGACTGCCTCCAGAAGTTAGATCAGATGGCCAATGCAATTTGGTGCTAGGCCTTTCCCTTTAGGTTTTACCCCAACAATGTTTTCATTAGTTTCGCTCACTCTCAAAATCAAGCATTTTACAGCAGGTTGGAGCAGCCTGTATCTCAGCACAGGAATAAGGTAGGGAAGAATTCAAATACTCATTTTGACCGCCTCCAGAATTTAGATGAGATGGCAAACTGTATTTGGTGCTAGGCCCTTTCCCTTTAGGTTTTACCCCAACAATGTTTTCATTAGTTTCGCTCACTCTCGAAATCAAGCATTTTACAGCAGGTTGGAGCAGCCTGTATCTCAGCACAGGAATAAGGTAGGGAAGAATTCAAATACTCATTTGACTGCCTCCAGAAGTTAGATCAGATGGCAAATTGGATTTGGTGCTAGGGCCTTTCCCTTTAGGTTTTACCCCAACAATGTTTTCATTAGTTTCGCTCACTCTCGAAATCAAGCATTTTACAGCAGGTTGGAGCAGCCTGTATCTCAGCACAGGAATAAGGTAGGGAAGAATTCTAAGGATCATTTTGACTGCCTCCAGAAGTTAGATCAGATGGCCAATGGAATTTGGTGCTAGGCCTTTCCCTTTAGGTTTTACCCCAACAATGTTTTCATTAGTTTCGCTCACTCTCGAAATCAAGCATTTTACAGCAGGTTGGAGCAGCCTGTATCTCAGCACAGGAATAAGGTAGGGAAGAATTCAAATACTCATTTTGACTGCCTCCAGAAGTTAGATCAGATGGCAAACTGTATTTGGTGCTAGGTCTTTCCCTTTAGGTTTTACCCCAACAATGTTTTCATTAGTTTCGCTCACACTCGAAATCAAGCATTTTACAGCAGGATGGAGCAGCCTGTATCTCAGCACAAGGAATACGGTAGGGAAGAATTCAAATACTCATTTTGACTGCCTCCAGAAGTTAGATCAGATGGTAAATTGTATTTGGTGCTAGGTCTTTCCCTTTAGGTTTTACCCCAACAATGTTTTCATTAGTTTTCGCTCACTCTCGAATTCAAGCATTTTACAGCAGGTTGGAGCAGCCTGTATCTCAGCACAGGAATAAGGTAGGGAAGAATTCAAATACTCATTTTGACTGCCTCCAGAAGTTAGATCAGATGGCAAATTGTATTTGGTGCTAGGTCTTTCCCTTTAGGTTTTACCCCAACAATGTTTTCATTAGTTTCGCTCACTCTCGAAATCAAGCATTTTACAGCAGGTTGGAGCAGCCTGTATCTCAGCACAGGAATAAGGTAGGGAAGAATTCTAAGGATCATTTTGACTGCCTCCAGAAGTTAGATCAGATGGCCAATGCAATTTGGTGCTAGGCCTTTCCCTTTAGGTTTACCCCAACAATGTTTTCATTAGTTTCGCTCACTCTCGAAATCAAGCATTTTACAGCAGGTTGGAGCAGCCTGTATCTCAGCACAGGAATAAGGTAGGGAAGAATTCAAATACTCATTTTGACTGCCTCCAGAAGTTAGATCAGATGCAAGCTGTATTTGGTGCTAGGTCTTTCCCTTTAGGTTTTACCCCAACAATGTTTTCATTAGTTTCGCTCACTCTCGAAATCAAGCATTTTACAGCAGGTTGGAGCAGCCTGTATCTCAGCACAGGAATAAGGTAGGGAAGAATTCAAACACTCATTTTGACTGCCTCCAGAAGTTAGATCAGATGGCCAATGCAATTTGGTGCTAGGCCTTTCCCTTTAGGTTTTACCCCAACAATGTTTTCATTAGTTTCGCTCACTCTCGAAATCAAGCATTTTACAGCAGGTTGGAGCAGCCTGTATCTCAGCACAGGAATAAGGTAGGGAAGAATTCAAATACTCATTTTGACTGCCTCCAGAAGTTAGATCAGATGGCAAATTGGATTTGGTGCTAGGGCTTTCCCTTTAGGTTTTACCCCAACAATGTTTTCATTAGTTTCGCTCACTCTCGAAATCAAGCATTTTACAGCAGGTTGGAGCAGCCTGTATCTCAGCACAGGAATAAGGTAGGGAAGAATTCTAAGGATCATTTTGACTGCCTCCAGAAGTTAGATCAGATGGCCAATGCAATTTGGTGCTAGACCTTTCCCTTTAGGTTTTACCCCAACAATGTTTTCATTAGTTTCGCTCACTCTCGAAATCAAGCATTTTACAGCAGGTTGGAGCAGCCTGTATCTCAGCACAGGAATAAGGTAGGGAAGAATTCAAATACTCATTTTGACTGCCTCCAGAAGTTAGATCAGATGGCCAATGCAATTTGGTGCTAGGCCTTTCCCTTTAGGTTTTACCCCAACAATGTTTTCATTAGTTTCGCTCACTCTCGAAATCAAGCATTTTACAGCAGGTTGGAGCAGCCTGTATCTCAGCACAGGAATAAGGTAGGGAAGAATTCAAATACTCATTTTGACTGCCTCCAGAAGTTAGATCAGATGGCAAATTGGATTTGGTGCTAGGGCTTTCCCTTAGGTTTTACCCCAACAATGTTTTCATTAGTTTCGCTCACTCTCGAAATCAAGCATTTTACAGCAGGTTGGAGCAGCTGTATCTCAGCACAGGAATAAGGTAGGGAAGAATTCTAAGGATCATTTTGACTGCCTCCAGAAGTTAGATCAGATGGCCAATGCAATTTGGTGCTAGACCTTTCCCTTTAGGTTTTACCCCAACAATGTTTTCATTAGTTTCGCTCACCTCTCGAAATCAAGCATTTTACAGCAGGTTGGAGCAGCCTGTATCTCAGCACAGGAATAAGGTAGGGAAGAATTCAAATACTCATTTTGACTGCCTCCAGAAGTTAGATCAGATGGCAAATTGTATTTGGTGCTAGGTCTTTCCCTTTAGGTTTTACCCCAACAATGTTTTCATTAGTTTCGCTCACTCTCGAAATCAAGCATTTTACAGCAGGTTGGAGCAGCCTGTATCTCAGCACAGGAATAAGGTAGGGAAGAATTCTAAGGATCATTTTGACTGCCTCCAGAAGTTAGATCAGATGGCCAATGCAATTTCGTGCTAGGCCTTTCCCTTTAGGTTTTACCCCAACAATGTTTTCATTAGGTTTCGCTCACTCTCGAAATCAAGCATTTTACAGCAGGTTGGAGCAGCCTGTATCTCAGCACAGGAATAAGGTAGGGAAGAATTCAAATACTCATTTTGACTGCCTCCAGAAGTTAGATCAGATGGCAAATTATATTTGGTGCTAGGTCTTTCCCTTTAGGTTTTACCCCAACAATGTTTTCATCAGTTTCGCTCACTCTCGAAATCAAGCATTTTACAGCAGGTTGGAGCAGCCTGTATCTCAGCACAGGAATAAGGTAGGGAAGAATTCTAAGGATCATTTTGACTGCCTCCAGAAGTTAGATCAGATGGCCAATGCAATTTGGTGCTAGGCCTTTCCCTTTAGGTTTTACCCCAACAATGTTTTCATTAGTTTCGCTCACTCTCGAAATCAAGCATTTTACAGCAGGTTGGAGCAGCCTGTATCTCAGCACAGGAATAAGGTAGGGAAGAATTCAAATACTCATTTTGACTGCCTCCAGAAGTTAGATCAGATGGCAAACTGTATTTGGTGCTAGGTCTTTCCCTTTAGGTTTTACCCCAACAATGTTTTCATTAGTTTCGCTCACTTCTCGAAATCAAGCATTTTACAGCAGGTTGGAGCAGCCTGTATCACAGCACAGGAATAAGGTAGGGAAGAATTCAAATACTCATTTTGACTGACTCCAGAAGTTAGATCAGATGGCAAATTGGATTTGGTGCTAGGGCTTTCCCTTTAGGTTTTACCCCAACAATGTTTTCATTAGTTTCGCTCACTCTCGTAATCAAGCATTTTACAGCAGGTTGGAGCAGCCTGTATCTCAGCACAGGAATAAGGTAGGGAAGAATTCTAAGGATCATTTTGACTGCCTCCAGAAGTTAGATCAGATGGCCAATGCAATTTGGTGCTAGACCTTTCCCTTTAGGTTTTACCCCAACAATGTTTGCATTAGTTTCGCTCACTCTCGAAATCAAGCATTTTACAGCAGGTTGGAGCAGCCTGTATCTCAGCACAGGAATAAGGTAGGGAAGAATTCAAATACTCATTTTGACTGCCTCCAGAAGTTAGATCAGATGGCCAATGCAATTTCGTGCTAGGCCTTTCCCTTTAGGTTTTACCCCAACAATGTTTTCATTAGTTTCGCTCACTCTCGAAATCAAGCATTTTACAGCAGGTTGGAGCAGCCTGTATCTCAGCACAGGAATAAGGTAGGGAAGAATTCTAAGGATCATTTTGACTGCCTCCAGAAGTTAGATCAGATGGCCAATGCAATTTGGTGCTAGACCTTTCCCTTTAGGTTTTACCCCAACAATGTTTTCATTAGTTTCGCTCACTCTCGAAATCAAGCATTTTACAGCAGGTTGGAGCAGCCTGTATCTCAGCACAGGAATAAGGTAGGGAAGAATTCTAAGGATCATTTTGACTGCCTCCAGAAGTTAGATCAGATGGCCAATGCAATTTGGTGCTAGGCCTTTCCCTTTAGGTTTTACCCCAACAATGTTTTCATTAGTTTCGCTCACTCTCGAAATCAAGCATTTTACAGCAGGTTGGAGCAGCCTGTATCTCAGCACAGGAATAAGGTAGGGAAGAATTCAAATACTCATTTTGACTGCCACCAGAAGTTAGATCAGATGGCAAATTGTGTTTGGTGCTAGGGCTTTCCCTTTAGGTTTTACCCCAACAATGTTTTCATTAGTTTCGCTCACTCTCGAAATCAAGCATTTTACAGCAGGTTGGAGCAGCCTGTATCTCAGCACAGGAATAAGGTAGGGAAGAATTCTAAGGATCATTTTGACTGCCTCCAGAAGTTAGATCAGATGGCCAATGGAATTTGGTGCTAGGCCTTTCCCTTTAGGTTTTACCCCAACAATGTTTTCATTAGTTTCGCTCACTCTCGAAATCAAGCATTTTACAGCAGGTTGGAGCAGCCTGTATCTCAGCACAGGAATAAGGTAGGGAAGAATTCAAATACTCATTTTGACTGCCTCCAGAAGTTAGATCAGATGGCAAACTGTATTTGGTGCTAGGTCTTTCCCTTTAGGTTTTACCCCAACAATGTTTTCATTAGTTTCGCTCACTCTCGAAATCAAGCATTTTACAGCAGGATGGAGCAGCCTGTATCTCAGCACAAGGAATAAGGTAGGGAAGAATTCAAATACTCATTTTGACTGCCTCCAGAAGTTAGATCAGATGGCAAATTGTATTTGGTGTTAGGTCTTTCCCTTTAGGTTTTACCCCAACAATGTTTTCATTAGTTTCGCTCACTCTCGAAATCAAGCATTTTACAGCAGGTTGGAGCAGCCTGTATCTCAGCACAGGAATAAGGTAGGGAAGAATTCAAATACTCATTTTGACTGCCTCCAGAAGTTAGATCAGATGGCCAATGCAATTTGGTGCTAGGCCTTTCCCTTTAGGTTTTACCTTAACAATGTTTTCATTAGTTTCGCTCACTCTCAAAATCAAGCATTTTACAGCAGGTTGGAGCAGCCTGTATCTCAGCACAGGAATAAGGTAGGGAAGAATTCAAATACTCATTTTGACTGCCTCCAGAAGTTAGATCAGATGGCAAACTGTATTTGGTGCTAGGTCTTTCCCTTTAGGTTTTACCCCAACAATGTTTTCATTAGTTTCGCTCACTCTCGAAATCAAGCATTTTACAGCAGGATGGAGCAGCCTGTATCTCAGCACAAGGAATACGGTAGGGAAGAATTCAAATACTCATTTTGACTGCCTCCAGAAGTTAGATCAGATGGCCAATGCAATTTCGTGCTAGGCCTTTCCCTTTAGGTTTTACCCCAACAATGTTTTCATTAGTTTCGCTCACTCTCGAAATCAAGCATTTTACAGCAGGTTGGAGCAGCCTGTATCTCAGCACAGGAATAAGGTAGGGAAGAATTCAAATACTCATTTTGACTGCCTCCAGAAGTTAGATCAGATGGCAAACTGTATTTGGTGCTAGGTCTTTCCCTTTAGGTTTTACCCCAACAATGTTTTCATTAGTTTCGCTCACTCTCGAAATCAAGCATTTTACAGCAGGTTGGAGCAGCCTGTATCTCAGCACAGGAATAAGGTAGGGAAGAATTCTAAGGATCATTTTGACTGCCTCCAGAAGTTAGATCAGATGGCCAATGCAATTTGGTGCTAGGCCTTTCCCTTTAGGTTTTACCCCAACAATGTTTTCATTAGTTTCGCTCACTCTCAAAATCAAGCATTTTACAGCAGGATGGAGCAGCCTGTATCTCAGCACAAGGAATAAGGTAGGGAAGAATTCAAATACTCATTTTGACTGCCTCCAGAAGTTAGATCAGATGGCAAATTGTATTTGGTGTTAGGTCTTTCCCTTTAGGTTTTACCCCAACAATGTTTTCATTAGTTTCGCTCACTCTCGAAATCAAGCATTTTACAGCAGGTTGGAGCAGCCTGTATCTCAGCACAGGAATAAGGTAGGGAAGAATTCAAATACTCATTTTGACTGCCTCCAGAAGTTAGATCAGATGGCCAATGCAATTTGGTGCTAGGCCTTTCCCTTTAGGTTTTACCCCAACAATGTTTTCATTAGTTTCGCTCACTCTCAAAATCAAGCATTTTACAGCAGGTTGGAGCAGCCTGTATCTCAGCACAGGAATAAGGTAGGGAAGAATTCAAATACTCATTTTGACTGCCTCCAGAAGTTAGATCAGATGGCAAATTGGATTTGGTGCTAGGGCTTTCCCTTTAGGTTTTACCCTAACAATGTTTTCATTAGTTTCGCTCACTCTCGAAATCAAGCATTTTACAGCAGGTTGGAGCAGCCTGTATCTCAGCACAGGAATAAGGTAGGGAAGAATTCTAAGGATCATTTTGACTGCCTCCAGAAGTTAGATCAGATGGCCAATGGAATTTGGTGCTAGGCCTTTCCCTTTAGGTTTTACCCCAACAATGTTTTCATTAGTTTCGCTCACTCTCGAAATCAAGCATTTTACCGCAGGTTGGAGCAGCCTGTATCTCAGCACAGGAATAAGGTAGGGAAGAATTCAAATACTCATTTTGACTGCCTCCAGAAGTTAGATCAGATGGCAAACTGTATTTGGTGCTAGGTCTTTCCCTTTAGGTTTTACCCCAACAATGTTTTCATTAGTTTCGCTCACTCTCGAAATCAAGCATTTTACAGCAGGATGGAGCAGCCTGTATCTCAGCACAAGGAATACGGTAGGGAAGAATTCAAATACTCATTTTGACTGCCTCCAGAAGTTAGATCAGATGGCCAATGCAATTTCGTGCTAGGCCTTTCCCTTTAGGTTTTACCCCAACAATGTTTTCATTAGTTTCGCTCACTCTCGAAATCAAGCATTTTACAGCAGGTTGGAGCAGCCTGTATCTCAGCACAGGAATAAGGTAGGGAAGAATTCAAATACTCATTTTGACTGCCTCCAGAAGTTAGATCAGATGGCAAACTGTATTTGGTGCTAGGTCTTTCCCTTTAGGTTTTACCCCAACAATGTTTTCATTAGTTTCGCTCACTCTCGAAATCAAGCATTTTACAGCAGGTTGGAGCAGCCTGTATCTCAGCACAGGAATAAGGTAGGGAAGAATTCTAAGGATCATTTTGACTGCCTCCAGAAGTTAGATCAGATGGCCAATGCAATTTGGTGCTAGGCCTTTCCCTTTAGGTTTTACCCCAACAATGTTTTCATTAGTTTCGCTCACTCTCGAAATCAAGCATTTTACAGCAGGTTGGAGCAGCCTGTATCTCAGCACAGGAATAAGGTAGGGAAGAATTCAAATACTCATTTTGACTGCCTCCAGAAGTTAGATCAGATGGCAAATTGTGTTTGGTGCTAGGGCTTTCCCTTTAGGTTTTACCCCAACAATGTTTTCATTAGTTTCGCTCACTCTCGAAATCAAGCATTTTACAGCAGGTTGGAGCAGCCTGTATCTCAGCACAGGAATAAGGTAGGGAAGAATTCAAATACTCATTTTGACTGCCTCCAGAAGTTAGATCAGATGGCAAACTGTATTTGGTGCTAGGTCTTTCCCTTTAGGTTTTAGCCCAACAATGTTTTCATTAGTTTCGCTCACTCTCGAAATCAAGCATTTTACAGCAGGATGGAGCAGCCTGTATCTCAGCACAAGGAATAAGGTAGGGAAGAATTCAAATACTCATTTTGACTGCCTCCAGAAGTTAGATCAGATGGCAAATTGTATTTGGTGTTAGGTCTTTCCCTTTAGGTTTTACCCCAACAATGTTTTCATTAGTTTCGCTCACTCTCGAAATCAAGCATTTTACAGCAGGTTGGAGCAGCCTGTATCTCAGCACAGGAATAAGGTAGGGAAGAATTCAAATACTCATTTTGACTGCCTCCAGAAGTTAGATCAGATGGCCAATGCAATTTGGTGCTAGGCCTTTCCCTTTAGGTTTTACCCCAACAATGTTTTCATTAGTTTCGCTCACTCTCAAAATCAAGCATTTTACAGCAGGTTGGAGCAGCCTGTATCTCAGCACAGGAATAAGGTAGGGAAGAATTCAAATACTCATTTTGACCACCTCCAGAATTTAGATGAGATGGCAAACTGTATTTGGTGCTAGGCCTTTCCCTTTAGGTTTTACCCCAACAATGTTTTCATTAGTTTCGCTCACTCTCGAAATCAAGCATTTTACAGCAGGTTGGAGCAGCCTGTATCTCAGCACAGGAATAAGGTAGGGAAGAATTCAAATACTCATTTTGACTGCCTCCAGAAGTTAGATCAGATGGCAAATTGGATTTGGTGCTAGGGCTTTCCCTTTAGGTTTTACCCCAACAATGTTTTCATTAGTTTCGCTCACTCTCGAAATCAAGCATTTTACAGCAGGTTGGAGCAGCCTGTATCTCAGCACAGGAATAAGGTAGGGAAGAATTCTAAGGATCATTTTGACTGCCTCCAGAAGTTAGATCAGATGGCCAATGGAATTTGGTGCTAGGCCTTTCCCTTTAGGTTTTACCCCAACAATGTTTTCATTAGTTTCGCTCACTCTCGAAATCAAGCATTTTACAGCAGGTTGGAGCAGCCTGTATCTCAGCACAGGAATAAGGTAGGGAAGAATTCAAATACTCATTTTGACTGCCTCCAGAAGTTAGATCAGATGGCAAACTGTATTTGGTGCTAGGTCTTTCCCTTTAGGTTTTACCCCAACAATGTTTTCATTAGTTTCGCTCACACTCGAAATCAAGCATTTTACAGCAGGATGGAGCAGCCTGTATCTCAGCACAAGGAATACGGTAGGGAAGAATTCAAATACTCATTTTGACTGCCTCCAGAAGTTAGATCAGATGGTAAATTGTATTTGGTGCTAGGTCTTTCCCTTTAGGTTTTACCCCAACAATGTTTTCATTAGTTTCGCTCACTCTCGAATTCAAGCATTTTAGAGCAGGTTGGAGCAGCCTGTATCTCAGCACAGGAATAAGGTAGGGAAGAATTCAAATACTCATTTTGACTGCCTCCAGAAGTTAGATCAGATGGCAAATTGTATTTGGTGCTAGGTCTTTCCCTTTAGGTTTTACCCCAACAATGTTTTCATTAGTTTCGCTCACTCTCGAAATCAAGCATTTTACAGCAGGTTGGAGCAGCCTGTATCTCAGCACAGGAATAAGGTAGGGAAGAATTCAAATACTCATTTTGACTGCCTCCAGAAGTTAGATCAGATGGCCAATGCAATTTGGTGCTAGGCCTTTCCCTTTAGGTTTTACCCCAACAATGTTTTCATTAGTTTCGCTCACTCTCGAAATCAAGCATTTTACAGCAGGTTGGAGCAGCCTGTATCTCAGCACAGGAATAAGGTAGGGAAGAATTCAAATACTCATTTTGACTGCCTCCAGAAGTTAGATCAGATGGCAAGCTGTATTTGGTGCTAGGTCTTTCCCTTTAGGTTTTACCCCAACAATGTTTTCATTAGTTTCGCTCACTCTCGAAATCAAGCATTTTACAGCAGGTTGGAGCAGCCTGTATCTCAGCACAGGAATAAGGTAGGGAAGAATTCAAATACTCATTTTGACTGCCTCCAGAAGTTAGATCAGATGGCCAATGCAATTTGGTGCTAGGCCTTTCCCTTTAGGTTTTACCCCAACAATGTTTTCATTAGTTTCGCTCACTCTCGAAATCAAGCATTTTACAGCAGGTTGGAGCAGCCTGTATCTCAGCACAGGAATAAGGTAGGGAAGAATTCAAATACTCATTTTGACTGCCTCCAGAAGTTAGATCAGATGGCAAATTGGATTTGGTGCTAGGTCTTTCCCTTTAGGTTTTACCCCAACAATGTTTTCATTAGTTTCGCTCACTCTCGAAATCAAGCATTTTACAGCAGGTTGGAGCAGCCTGTATCTCAGCACAGGAATAAGGTAGGGAAGAATTCTAAGGATCATTTTGACTGCCTCCAGAAGTTAGATCAGATGGCCAATGCAATTTGGTGCTAGACCTTTCCCTTTAGGTTTTACCCCAACAATGTTTTCATTAGTTTCGCTCACTCTCGAAATCAAGCATTTTACAGCAGGTTGGAGCAGCCTGTATCTCAGCACAGGAATAAGGTAGGGAAGAATTCAAATACTCATTTTGACTGCCTCCAGAAGTTAGATCAGATGGCAAATTGTATTTGGTGCTAGGTCTTTCCCTTTAGGTTTTACCCCAACAATGTTTTCATTAGTTTCGCTCACTCTCGAAATCAAGCATTTTACAGCAGGTTGGAGCAGCCTGTATCTCAGCACAGGAATAAGGTAGGGAAGAATTCTAAGGATCATTTTGACTGCCTCCAGAAGTTAGATCAGATGGCCAATGCAATTTCGTGCTAGGCCTTTCCCTTTAGGTTTTACCCCAACAATGTTTTCATTAGTTTCGCTCACTCTCGAAATCAAGCATTTTACAGCAGGTTGGAGCAGCCTGTATCTCAGCACAGGAATAAGGTAGGGAAGAATTCAAATACTCATTTTGACTGCCTCCAGAAGTTAGATCAGATGGCAAATTATATTTGGTGCTAGGTCTTTCCCTTTAGGTTTTACCCCAACAATGTTTTCATCAGTTTCGCTCACTCTCGAAATCAAGCATTTTTACAGCAGGTTGGAGCAGCCTGTATCTCAGCACAGGAATAAGGTAGGGAAGAATTCTAAGGATCATTTTGACTGCCTCCAGAAGTTAGATCAGATGGCCAATGCAATTTGGTGCTAGGCCTTTCCCTTTAGGTTTTACCCCAACAATGTTTTCATTAGTTTCGCTCACTCTCGAAATCAAGCATTTTACAGCAGGTTGGAGCAGCCTGTATCTCAGCACAGGAATAAGGTAGGGAAGAATTCAAATACTCATTTTGACTGCCTCCAGAAGTTAGATCAGATGGCAAACTGTATTTGGTGCTAGGTCTTTCCCTTTAGGTTTTACCCCAACAATGTTTTCATTAGTTTCGCTCACTCTCGAAATCAAGCATTTTACAGCAGGTTGGAGCAGCCTGTATCACAGCACAGGAATAAGGTAGGGAAGAATTCAAATACTCATTTTGACTGACTCCAGAAGTTAGATCAGATGGCAAATTGGATTTGGTGCTAGGGCTTTCCCTTTAGGTTTTACCCCAACAATGTTTTCATTAGTTTCGCTCACTCTCGTAATCAAGCATTTTACAGCAGGTTGGAGCAGCCTGTATCTCAGCACAGGAATAAGGTAGGGAAGAATTCTAAGGATCATTTTGACTGCCTCCAGAAGTTAGATCAGATGGCCAATGCAATTTGGTGCTAGACCTTTCCCTTTAGGTTTTACCCCAACAATGTTTTCATTAGTTTCGCTCACTCTCGAAATCAAGCATTTTACAGCAGGTTGGAGCAGCCTGTATCTCAGCACAGGAATAAGGTAGGGAAGAATTCAAATACTCATTTTGACTGCCTCCAGAAGTTAGATCAGATGGCCAATGCAATTTCGTGCTAGGCCTTTCCCTTTAGGTTTTACCCCAACAATGTTTTCATTAGTTTCGCTCACTCTCGAAATCAAGCATTTTACAGCAGGTTGGAGCAGCCTGTATCTCAGCACAGGAACAAGGTAGGGAAGAATTCTAAGGATCATTTTGACTGCCTCCAGAAGTTAGATCAGATGGCCAATGCAATTTGGTGCTAGACCTTTCCCTTTAGGTTTTACCCCAACAATGTTTTCATTAGTTTCGCTCACTCTCGAAATCAAGCATTTTACAGCAGGTTGGAGCAGCCTGTATCTCAGCACAGGAATAAGGTAGGGAAGAATTCTAAGGATCATTTTGACTGCCTCCAGAAGTTAGATCAGATGGCCAATGCAATTTGGTGCTAGGCCTTTCCCTTTAGGTTTTACCCCAACAATGTTTTCATTAGTTTCGCTCACTCTCGAAATCAAGCATTTTACAGCAGGTTGGAGCAGCCTGTATCTCAGCACAGGAATAAGGTAGGGAAGAATTCAAATACTCATTTTGACTGCCACCAGAAGTTAGATCAGATGGCAAATTGTGTTTGGTGCTAGGGCTTTCCCTTTAGGTTTTACCCCAACAATGTTTTCATTAGTTTCGCTCACTCTCGAAATCAAGCATTTTACAGCAGGTTGGAGCAGCCTGTATCTCAGCACAGGAATAAGGTAGGGAAGAATTCTAAGGATCATTTTGACTGCCTCCAGAAGTTAGATCAGATGGCCAATGGAATTTGGTGCTAGGCCTTTCCCTTTAGGTTTTACCCCAACAATGTTTTCATTAGTTTCGCTCACTCTCGAAATCAAGCATTTTACAGCAGGTTGGAGCAGCCTGTATCTCAGCACAGGAATAAGGTAGGGAAGAATTCAAATACTCATTTTGACTGCCTCCAGAAGTTAGATCAGATGGCAAACTGTATTTGGTGCTAGGTCTTTCCCTTTAGGTTTTACCCCAACAATGTTTTCATTAGTTTCGCTCACTCTCGAAATCAAGCATTTTACAGCAGGATGGAGCAGCCTGTATCTCAGCACAAGGAATAAGGTAGGGAAGAATTCAAATACTCATTTTGACTGCCTCCAGAAGTTAGATCAGATGGCAAATTGTATTTGGTGTTAGGTCTTTCCCTTTAGGTTTTACCCCAACAATGTTTTCATTAGTTTCGCTCACTCTCGAAATCAAGCATTTTACAGCAGGTTGGAGCAGCCTGTATCTCAGCACAGGAATAAGGTAGGGAAGAATTCAAATACTCATTTTGACTGCCTCCAGAAGTTAGATCAGATGGCAAATTGGATTTGGTGCTAGGTCTTTCCCTTTAGGTTTTACCCCAACAATGTTTTCATTAGTTTCGCTCACTCTCGAAATCAAGCATTTTACAGCAGGTTGGAGCAGCCTGTATCTCAGCACAGGAATAAGGTAGGGAAGAATTCTAAGGATCATTTTGACTGCCTCCAGAAGTTAGATCAGATGGCCAATGGAATTTGGTGCTAGGCCTTTCCCTTTAGGTTTTACCCCAACAATGTTTTCATTAGTTTCGCTCACTCTCGAAATCAAGCATTTTACAGCAGGTTGGAGCAGCCTGTATCTCAGCACAGGAATAAGGTAGGGAAGAATTCAAATACTCATTTTGACTGCCTCCAGAAGTTAGATCAGATGGCAAACTGTATTTGGTGCTAGGTCTTTCCCTTTAGGTTTTACCCCAACAATGTTTTCATTAGTTTCGCTCACTCTCGAAATCAAGCATTTTACAGCAGGATGGAGCAGCCTGTATCTCAGCACAAGGAATACGGTAGGGAAGAATTCAAATACTCATTTTGACTGCCTCCAGAAGTTAGATCAGATGGTAAATTGTATTTGGTGCTAGGTCTTTCCCTTTAGGTTTTACCCCAACAATGTTTTCATTAGTTTCGCTCACTCTCGAAATCAAGCATTTTACAGCAGGTTGGAGCAGCCTGTATCTCAGCACAGGAATAAGGTAGGGAAGAATTCAAATACTCATTTTGACTGCCTCCAGAAGTTAGATCAGATGGCAAATTGTATTTGGTGCTAGGTCTTTCCCTTTAGGTTTTACCCCAACAATGTTTTCATTAGTTTCGCTCACTCTCGAAATCAAGCATTTTACAGCAGGTTGGAGCAGCCTGTATCTCAGCACAGGAATAAGGTAGGGAAGAATTCAAATACTCATTTTGACTGCCTCCAGAAGTTAGATCAGATGGCCAATGCAATTTCGTGCTAGGCCTTTCCCTTTAGGTTTTATCCCAACAATGTTTTCATTAGTTTCGCTCACTCTCGAAATCAAGCATTTTACAGCAGGTTGGAGCAGCCTGTATCTCAGCACAGGAATAAGGTAGGGAAGAATTCAAATACTCATTTTGACTGCCTCCAGAAGTTAGATCAGATGGCAAATTGTATTTGGTGCTAGGTCTTTCCCTTTAGGTTTTACCCCAACAATGTTTTCATTAGTTTCGCTCACTCTCGAAATCAAGCATTTTACAGCAGGTTGGAGCAGCCTGTATCTCAGCACAGGAATAAGGTAGGGAAGAATTCAAATACTCATTTTGACTGCCTCCAGAAGTTAGATCAGATGGCAAACTGTATTTGGTGCTAGGTCTTTCCCTTTAGGTTTTACCCCAACAATGTTTTCATTAGTTTCGCTCACTCTCGAAATCAAGCATTTTACAGCAGGTTGGAGCAGCCTGTATCTCAGCACAGGAATAAGGTAGGGAAGAATTCAAATACTCATTTTGACTGCCTCCAGAAGTTAGATCAGATGGCCAATGCAATTTGGTGCTAGGCCTTTCCCTTTAGGTTTTACCCCAACAATGTTTTCATTAGTTTCGCTCACTCTCGAAATCAAGCATTTTACAGCAGGTTGGAGCAGCCTGTATCTCAGCACAGGAATAAGGTAGGGAAGAATTCAAATACTCATTTTGACTGCCTCCAGAAGTTAGATCAGATGGCAAATTGGATTTGGTGCTAGGGCTTTCCCTTTAGGTTTTACCCCAACAATGTTTTCATTAGTTTCGCTCACTCTCGAAATCAAGCATTTTACAGCAGGTTGGAGCAGCCTGTATCTCAGCACAGGAATAAGGTAGGGAAGAATTCTAAGGATCATTTTGACTGCCTCCAGAAGTTAGATCAGATGGCCAATGCAATTTGGTGCTAGACCTTTCCCTTTAGGTTTTACCCCAACAATGTTTTCATTAGTTTCGCTCACTCTCGAAATCAAGCATTTTACAGCAGGTTGGAGCAGCCTGTATCTCAGCACAGGAATAAGGTAGGGAAGAATTCAAATACTCATTTTGACTGCCTCCAGAAGTTAGATCAGATGGCAAATTGTATTTGGTGCTAGGTCTTTCCCTTTAGGTTTTCCCCCAACAATGTTTTCATTAGTTTCGCTCACTCTCGAAATCAAGCATTTTACAGCAGGTTGGAGCAGCCTGTATCTCAGCACAGGAATAAGGTAGGGAAGAATTCAAATACTCATTTTGACTGCCTCCAGAAGTTAGATCAGATGGCCAATGCAATTTCGTGCTAGGCCTTTCCCTTTAGGTTTTACCCCAACAATGTTTTCATTAGTTTCGCTCACTCTCGAAATCAAGCATTTTACAGCAGGTTGGAGCAGCCTGTATCTCAGCACAGGAATAAGGTAGGGAAGAATTCAAATACTCATTTTGACTGCCTCCAGAAGTTAGATCAGATGGCAAATTATATTTGGTGCTAGGTCTTTCCCTTTAGGTTTTACCCCAACAATGTTTTCATCAGTTTCGCTCACTCTCGAAATCAAGCATTTTACAGCAGGTTGGAGCAGCCTGTATCTCAGCACAGGAATAAGGTAGGGAAGAATTCTAAGGATCATTTTGACTGCCTCCAGAAGTTAGATCAGATGGCCAATGGAATTTGGTGCTAGGCCTTTCCCTTTAGGTTTTACCCCAACAATGTTTTCATTAGTTTCGCTCACTCTCGAAATCAAGCATTTTACAGCAGGTTGGAGCAGCCTGTATCTCAGCACAGGAATAAGGTAGGGAAGAATTCAAATACTCATTTTGACTGCCTCCAGAAGTTAGATCAGATGGCAAACTGTATTTGGTGCTAGGTCTTTCCCTTTAGGTTTTACCCCAACAATGTTTTCATTAGTTTCGCTCACTCTCGAAATCAAGCATTTTACAGCAGGTTGGAGCAGCCTGTATCTCAGCACAGGAATAAGGTAGGGAAGAATTCAAATACTCAATTTGACTGCCTCCAGAAGTTAGATCAGATGGCAAACTGTATTTGGTGCTAGGTCTTTCCCTTTAGGTTTTACCCCAACAATGTTTTCATTAGTTTCGCTCACTCTCGAAATCAAGCATTTTACAGCAGGTTGGAGCAGCCTGTATCTCAGCACAGGAATAAGGTAGGGAAGAATTCAAATACTCATTTTGACTGCCTCCAGAAGTTAGATCAGATGGCAAACTGTATTTGGTGCTAGGTCTTTCCCTTTAGGTTTTACCCCAACAATGTTTTCATTAGTTTCGCTCACTCTCGAAATCAAGCATTTTACAGCAGGTTGGAGCAGCCTGTATCTCAGCACAGGAATAAGGTAGGGAAGAATTCTAAGGATCATTTTGACTGCCTCCAGAAGTTAGATCAGATGGCCAATGCAATTTGGTGCTAGGCCTTTCCCTTTAGGTTTTACCCCAACAATGTTTTCATTAGTTTCGCTCACTCTCGAAATCAAGCATTTTACAGCAGGTTGGAGCAGCCTGTATCACAGCACAGGAATAAGGTAGGGAAGAATTCAAATACTCATTTTGACTGACTCCAGAAGTTAGATCAGATGGCAAATTGGATTTGGTGCTAGGGCTTTCCCTTTAGGTTTTACCCCAACAATGTTTTCATTAGTTTCGCTCACTCTCGTAATCAAGCATTTTACAGCAGGTTGGAGCAGCCTGTATCTCAGCACAGGAATAAGGTAGGGAAGAATTCTAAGGATCATTTTGACTGCCTCCAGAAGTTAGATCAGATGGCCAATGCAATTTGGTGCTAGACCTTTCCCTTTAGGTTTTACCCCAACAATGTTTTCATTAGTTTCGCTCACTCTCGAAATCAAGCATTTTACAGCAGGTTGGAGCAGCCTGTATCTCAGCACAGGAATAAGGTCGGGAAGAATTCTAAGGATCATTTTGACTGCCTCCAGAAGTTAGATCAGATGGCAAATTGTATTTGGTGCTAGGTCTTTCCCTTTAGGTTTTACCCCAACAATGTTTTCATTAGTTTCGCTCACTCTCGAAATCAAGCATTTTACAGCAGGTTGGAGCAGCCTGTATCTCAGCACAGGAATAAGGTAGGGAAGAATTCAAATACTCATTTTGACTGCCTCCAGAAGTTAGATCAGATGGCAAACTGTATTTGGTGCTAGGTCTTTCCCTTTAGGTTTTACCCCAACAATGTTTTCATTAGTTTCGCTCACTCTCGAAATCAAGCATTTTACAGCAGGTTGGAGCAGCCTGTATCTCAGCACAGGAATAAGGTAGGGAAGAATTCTAAGGATCATTTTGACTGCCTCCAGAAGTTAGATCAGATGGCCAATGCAATTTGGTGCTAGGCCTTTCCCTTTAGGTTTTACCCCAACAATGTTTTCATTAGTTTCGCTCACTCTCGAAATCAAGCATTTTACAGCAGGTTGGAGCAGCCTGTATCTCAGCACAGGAATAAGGTAGGGAAGAATTCAAATACTCATTTTGACTGCCTCCAGAAGTTAGATCAGATGGCAAATTGGATTTGGTGCTAGGGCTTTCCCTTTAGGTTTTACCCCAACAATGTTTTCATTAGTTTCGCTCACTCTCGAAATCAAGCATTTTACAGCAGGTTGGAGCAGCCTGTATCTCAGCACAGGAATAAGGTAGGGAAGAATTCTAAGGATCATTTTGACTGCCTCCAGAAGTTAGATCAGATGGCCAATGCAATTTGGTGCTGGACCTTTCCCTTTAGGTGTTACCCCAACAATGTTTTCATTAGTTTCGCTCACTCTCGAAATCAAGCATTTTACAGCAGGTTGGAGCAGCCTGTATCTCAGCACAGGAATAAGGTAGGGAAGAATTCAAATACTCATTTTGACTGCCTCCAGAAGTTAGATCAGATGGCAAATTGTATTTGGTGCTAGGTCTTTCCCTTTAGGTTTTCCCCCAACAATGTTTTCATTAGTTTCGCTCACTCTCGAAATCAAGCATTTTACAGCAGGTTGGAGCAGCCTGTATCTCAGCACAGGAATAAGGTAGGGAAGAATTCAAATACTCATTTTGACTGCCTCCAGAAGTTAGATCAGATGGCCAATGCAATTTCGTGCTAGGCCTTTCCCTTTAGGTTTTACCCCAACAATGTTTTCATTAGTTTCGCTCACTCTCGAAATCAAGCATTTTACAGCAGGTTGGAGCAGCCTGTATCTCAGCACAGGAATAAGGTAGGGAAGAATTCAAATACTCATTTTGACTGCCTCCAGAAGTTAGATCAGATGGCAAATTATATTTGGTGCTAGGTCTTTCCCTTTAGGTTTTACCCCAACAATGTTTTCATCAGTTTCGCTCACTCTCGAAATCAAGCATTTTACAGCAGGTTGGAGCAGCCTGTATCTCAGCACAGGAATAAGGTAGGGAAGAATTCTAAGGATCATTTTGACTGCCTCCAGAAGTTAGATCAGATGGCCAATGGAATTTGGTGCTAGGCCTTTCCCTTTAGGTTTTACCCCAACAATGTTTTCATTAGTTTCGCTCACTCTCGAAATCAAGCATTTTACAGCAGGTTGGAGCAGCCTGTATCTCAGCACAGGAATAAGGTAGGGAAGAATTCAAATACTCATTTTGACTGCCTCCAGAAGTTAGATCAGATGGCAAACTGTATTTGGTGCTAGGTCTTTCCCTTTAGGTTTTACCCCAACAATGTTTTCATTAGTTTCGCTCACTCTCGAAATCAAGCATTTTACAGCAGGTTGGAGCAGCCTGTATCTCAGCACAGGAATAAGGTAGGGAAGAATTCAAATACTCATTTTGACTGCCTCCAGAAGTTAGATCAGATGGCAAACTGTATTTGGTGCTAGGTCTTTCCCTTTAGGTTTTACCCCAACAATGTTTTCATTAGTTTCGCTCACTCTCGAAATCAAGCATTTTACAGCAGGTTGGAGCAGCCTGTATCTCAGCACAGGAATAAGGTAGGGAAGAATTCAAATACTCATTTTGACTGCCTCCAGAAGTTAGATCAGATGGCAAACTGTATTTGGTGCTAGGTCTTTCCCTTTAGGTTTTACCCCAACAATGTTTTCATTAGTTTCGCTCACTCTCGAAATCAAGCATTTTACAGCAGGTTGGAGCAGCCTGTATCTCAGCACAGGAATAAGGTAGGGAAGAATTCTAAGGATCATTTTGACTGCCTCCAGAAGTTAGATCAGATGGCCAATGCAATTTGGTGCTAGGCCTTTCCCTTTAGGTTTTACCCCAACAATGTTTTCATTAGTTTCGCTCACTCTCGAAATCAAGCATTTTACAGCAGGTTGGAGCAGCCTGTATCACAGCACAGGAATAAGGTAGGGAAGAATTCAAATACTCATTTTGACTGACTCCAGAAGTTAGATCAGATGGCAAATTGGATTTGGTGCTAGGGCTTTCCCTTTAGGTTTTACCCCAACAATGTTTTCATTAGTTTCGCTCACTCTCGTAATGAAGCATTTTACAGCAGGTTGGAGCAGCCTGTATCTCAGCACAGGAATAAGGTAGGGAAGAATTCTAAGGATCATTTTGACTGCCTCCAGAAGTTAGATCAGATGGCCAATGCAATTTGGTGCTAGACCTTTCCCTTTAGGTTTTACCCCAACAATGTTTTCATTAGTTTCGCTCACTCTCGAAATCAAGCATTTTACAGCAGGTTGGAGCAGCCTGTATCTCAGCACAGGAATAAGGTAGGGAAGAATTCAAATACTCATTTTGACTGCCTCCAGAAGTTAGATCAGATGGCAAACTGTATTTGGTGCTAGGTCTTTCCCTTTAGGTTTTACCCCAACAATGTTTTCATTAGTTTCGCTCACTCTCGAAATCAAGCATTTTACAGCAGGTTGGAGCAGCCTGTATCTCAGCACAGGAATAAGGTAGGGAAGAATTCTAAGGATCATTTTGACTGCCTCCAGAAGTTAGATCAGATGGCCAATGCAATTTGGTGCTAGGCCTTTCCCTTTAGGTTTTACCCCAACAATGTTTTCATTAGTTTCGCTCACTCTCGAAATCAAGCATTTTACAGCAGGTTGGAGCAGCCTGTATCTCAGCACAGGAATAAGGTAGGGAAGAATTCAAATACTCATTTTGACTGCCTCCAGAAGTTAGATCAGATTGCAAATTGGATTTGGTGCTAGGGCTTTCCCTTTAGGTTTTACCCCAACAATGTTTTCATTAGTTTCGCTCACTCTCGAAATCAAGCATTTTACAGCAGGTTGGAGCAGCCTGTATCTCAGCACAGGAATAAGGTAGGGAAGAATTCTAAGGATCATTTTGACTGCCTCCAGAAGTTAGATCAGATGGCCCATGCAATTTCGTGCTAGACCTTTCCCTTTAGGTTTTACCCCAACAATGTTTTCATTAGTTTCGCTCACTCTCGAAATCAAGCATTTTACAGCAGGTTGGAGCAGCCTGTATCTCAGCACAGGAATAAGGTAGGGAAGAATTCAAATACTCATTTTGACTTCCTCCAGAAGTTAGATCAGATGGCAAACTGTATTTGGTGCTAGGTCTTTCCCTTTAGGTTTTACCCCAACAATGTTTTCATTAGTTTCGCTCACTCTCGAAATCAAGCATTTTACAGCAGGTTGGAGCAGCCTGTATCTCAGCACAGGAATAAGGTAGGGAAGAATTCAAATACTCATTTTGACTGCCTCCAGAAGTTAGATCAGATGGCCAATGCAATTTCGTGCTAGGCCTTTCCCTTTAGGTTTTACCCCAACAATGTTTTCATTAGTTTCGCTCACTCTCGAAATCAAGCATTTTACAGCAGGTTGGAGCAGCCTGTATCTCAGCACAGGAATAAGGTAGGGAAGAATTCAAATACTCATTTTGACTGCCTCCAGAAGTTAGATCAGATGGCAAATTGGATTTGGTGCTAGGGCTTTCCCTTTAGGTTTTACCCCAACAATGTTTTCATTAGTTTCGCTCACTCTCGAAATCAAGCATTTTACAGCAGGTTGGAGCAGCCTGTATCTCAGCACAGGAATAAGGTAGGGAAGAATTCTAAGGATCATTTTGACTGCCTCCAGAAGTTAGATCAGATGGCCAATGCAATTTGGTGCTAGGCCTTTCCCTTTAGGTTTTACCCCAACAATGTTTTCATTAGTTTCGCTCACTCTCGAAATCAAGCATTTTACAGCAGGTTGGAGCAGCCTGTATCTCAGCACAGGAATAAGGTAGGGAAGAATTCAAATACTCATTTTGACTGCCTCCAGAAGTTAGATCAGATGGCAAACTGTATTTGGTGCTAGGTCTTTCCCTTTAGGTTTTACCCCAACAATGTTTTCATTAGTTTCGCTCACTCTCGAAATCAAGCATTTTACAGCAGGATGGAGCAGCCTGTATCTCAGCAAAAGGAATACGGTAGGGAAGAATTCAAATACTCATTTTGACTGCCTCCAGAAGTTAGATCAGATGGTAAATTGTATTTGGTGCTAGGTCTTTCCCTTTAGGTTTTACCCCAACAATGTTTTCATTAGTTTCGCTCACTCTCGAAATCAAGCATTTTACAGCAGGTTGGAGCAGCCTGTATCTCAGCACAGGAATAAGGTAGGGAAGAATTCAAATACTCATTTTGACTGCCTCCAGAATTTAGATCAGATGGCCAATGCAATTTGGTGCTAGGCCTTTCCCTTTAGGTTTTACCCCAACAATGTTTTCATTAGTTTCGCTCACTCTCGAAATCAAGCATTTTACAGCAGGTTGGAGCAGCCTGTATCTCAGCACAGGAATAAGGTAGGGAAGAATTCAAATACTCATTTTGACTGCCTCCAGAAGTTAGATCAGATGGCAAACTGTATTTGGTGCTAGGTCTTTCCCTTTAGGTTTTTACCCCCAACAATGTTTTCATTAGTTTCGCTCACTCTCGAAATCAAGCATTTTACAGCAGGTTGGAGCAGCCTTTATCTCAGCACAGGAATAAGGTAGGGAAGAATTCAAATACTCATTTTGACTGCCTCCAGAAGTTAGATCAGATGGCAAACTGTATTTGGTGCTAGGTCTTTCCCTTTAGGTTTTACCCCAACAATGTTTTCATTAGTTTCGCTCACTCTCGAAGTCAAGCATTTTACAGCAGTTTGGAGCAGCCTGTATCTCAGCACAGGAATAAGGTAGGGAAGAATTCTAAGGATCATTTTGACTGCCTCCAGAAGTTAGATCAGATGGCCAATGCAATTTGGTGCTAGGCCTTTCCCTTTAGGTTTTACCCCAACAATGTTTTCATTAGTTTCGCTCACTCTCGAAATCAAGCATTTTACAGCAGGTTGGAGCAGCCTGTATCTCAGCACAGGAATAAGGTAGGGAAGAATTCAAATACTCATTTTGACTGCCTCCAGAAGTTAGATCAGATGGCCAATGCAATTTGGTGCTAGGGCTTTCCCTTTAGGTTTTACCCCAACAATGTTTTCATTAGTTTCGCTCACTCTCGAAATCAAGCATTTTACAGCAGGTTGGAGCAGCCTGTATCTCAGCACAGGAATAAGGTAGGGAAGAATTCTAAGGATCATTTTGACTGCCTCCAGAAGTTAGATCAGATGGCCAATGCAATTTGGTGATAGACCTTTCCCTTTAGGTTTTACCCCAACAATGTTTTCATTAGTTTCGCTCACTCTCGAAATCAAGCATTTTACAGCAGGTTGGAGCAGCCTGTATCTCAGCACAGGAATAAGGTAGGGAAGAATTCAAATACTCATTTTGACTGCCTCCAGAAGTTAGATCAGATGGCAAACTGTATTTGGTGCTAGGGCTTTCCCTTTAGGTTTTACCCCAACAATGTTTTCATTAGTTTCGCTCACTCTCGAAATCAAGCATTTTACAGCAGGTTGGAGCAGCCTGTATCTCAGCACAGGAAATAAGGTAGGGAAGAATTCAAATACTCATTTTGACTGCCTCCAGAAGTTAGATCAGATGGCCAATGCAATTTCGTGCTAGGCCTTTCCCTTTAGGTTTTACCCCAACAATGTTTTCATTAGTTTCACTCACTCTCGAAATCAAGCATTTTACAGCAGGTTGGAGCAGCCTGTATCTCAGCACAGGAATAAGGTAGGGAAGAATTCAAATACTCATTTTGACTGCCTCCAGAAGTTAGATCAGATGGCCAATGCAATTTGGTGCTAGGCCTTTCCCTTTAGGTTTTACCCCAACAATGTTTTTCATTAGTTTCGCTCACTCTCGAAATCAAGCATTTTACAGCAGGTTGGAGCAGCCTGTATCTCAGCACAGGAATAAGGTAGGGAAGAATTCAAATACTCATTTTGACTGCCTCCAGAAGTTAGATGAGATGGCAAACTGTATTTGGTGCTAGGTCTTTCCCTTTAGGTTTTACCCCAACAATGTTTTCATTAGTTTCGCTCACTCTCGAAATCAAGCATTTTACAGCAGGTTGGAGCAGCCTGTATCTCAGCACAGGAACAAGGTAGGGAAGAATTCAAATACTCATTTTGACTGCCTCCAGAAGTTAGATCAGATGGCAAATTGAATTTGGTGCTAGGGCTTTCCCTTTAGGTTTTACCCCAACAATGTTTTTCATTAGTTTCGCTCACTCTCGAAATCAAGCATTTTACAGCAGGTTGGAGCAGCCTGTATCTCAGCACAGGAATAAGGTAGGGAAGAATTCTAAGGATCATTTTGACTGCCTCCAGAAGTTAGATCAGATGGCCAATGGAATTTGGTGCTAGGCCTTTCCCTTTAGGTTTTACCCCAACAATGTTTTCATTAGTTTCGCTCACTCTCGAAATCAAGCATTTTACAGCAGGTTGGAGCAGCCTGTATCTCAGCACAGGAATAAGGTAGGGAAGAATTCAAATACTCATTTTGACTGCCTCCAGAAGTTAGATCAGATGGCAAACTGTATTTGGTGCTAGGTCTTTCCCTTTAGGTTTTACCCCAACAATGTTTTCATTAGTTTCGCTCACTCTCGAAATCAAGCATTTTACAGCAGGTTGGAGCAGCCTGTATCTCAGCACAAGGAATAAGGTAGGGAAGAATTCTAAGGATCATTTTGACTCCCTCCAGAAGTTAGATCAGATGGCAAATTGTATTTGGTGCTAGGTCTTTCCCTTTAGGTTTTACCCCAACAATGTTTTCATTAGTTTCGCTCACTCTCGAAATCAAGCATTTTACAGCAGGTTGGAGCAGCCTGTATCTCAGCACAGGAATAAGGTAGGGAAGAATTCTAAGGATCATTTTGACTGCCTCGAGAAGTTAGATCAGATGGCCAATGCAATTTGGTGCTAGGCCTTTCCCTTTAGGTTTTACCCCAACAATGTTTTCATTAGTTTCGCTCACTCTCGAAATCAAGCATTTTACAGCAGGTTGGAGCAGCCTGTATCTCAGCACAGGAATAAGGTAGGGAAGAATTCAAATACTCATTTTGACTGCCTCCAGAAGTTAGATCAGATGGCAAACTGTATTTGGTGCTAGGTCTTTCCCTTTAGGTTTTACCCCAACAATGTTTTCATTAGTTTTGCTCACTCTCGAAATCAAGCATTTTACAGCAGGTTGGAGCAGCCTGTATCTCAGCACAGGAATAAGGTAGGGAAGAATTCTAAGGCTCATTTTGACTGCCTCCAGAAGTTAGATCAGATGGCAAATTGTATTTGGTGCTAGGTCTTTCCCTTTAGGTTTTACCCCAACAATGTTTTCATTAGTTTCGCTCACTCTCGAAATCAAGCATTTTACAGCAGGTTGGAGCAGCCTGTATCTCAGCACAGGAATAAGGTAGGGAAGAATTCAAATACTCATTTTGACTGCCTCCAGAAGTTAGATCAGATGGCCAATGCAATTTGGTGCTAGGCCTTTCCCTTTAGGTTTTACCCTAACAATGTTTTCATTAGTTTCGCTCACTCTCGAAATCAAGCATTTTACAGCAGGTTGGAGCAGCCTGTATCTCAGCACAGGAATAAGGTAGGGAAGAATTCAAATACTCATTTTGACTGCCTCCAGATGTTAGATCAGATGGCAAATTGTATTTGGTGCTAGGGCTTTCCCTTTAGGTTTTACCCCAACAATGTTTTCATTAGTTTCGCTCACTCTCGAAATCAAGCATTTTACAGCAGGTTGGAGCAGCCTGTATCTCAGCACAGGAATAAGGTAGGGAAGAATTCTAAGGATCATTTTGACTGCCTCCAGAAGTTAGATCAGATGGCCAATGCAATTTGGTGCTAGGCCTTTCCCTTTAGGTTTTACCCCAACAATGTTTTCATTAGTTTCGCTCACTCTCGAAATCAAGCATTTTACAGCAGGTTGGAGCAGCCTGTATCTCAGCACAGGAATAAGGTAGGGAAGAATTCAAATACTCATTTTGACTGCCTCCAGAAGTTAGATCAGATGGCAAATTGGATTTGGTGCTAGGGCTTTCCCTTTAGGTTTTACCCCAACAATGTTTTCATTAGTTTCGCTCACTCTCGAAATCAAGCATTTTACAGCAGGTTGGAGCAGCCTGTATCTCAGCACAGGAATAAGGTAGGGAAGAATTCTAAGGATCATTTTGACTGCCTCCAGAAGTTAGATCAGATGGCCAATGCAATTTGGTGCTAGACCTTTCCCTTTAGGTTTTACCCCAACAATGTTTTCATTAGTTTCGCTCACTCTCGAAATCAAGCATTTTACAGCAGGTTGGAGCATCCTGTATCTCAGCACAGGAATAAGGTAGGGAAGAATTCAAATACTCATTTTGACTGCCTCCAGAAGTTAGATCAGATGGCAAACTGTATTTGGTGCTAGGTCTTTCCCTTTAGGTTTTACCCCAACAATGTTTTCATTAGTTTCGCTCACTCTCGAAATCAAGCATTTTACAGCAGGTTGGAGCAGCCTGTATCTCAGCACAGGAATAAGGTAGGGAAGAATTCAAATACTCATTTTGACTGCCTCCAGAAGTTAGATCAGATGGCCAATGGAATTTGGTGCTAGGCCTTTCCCTTTAGGTTTTACCCCAACAATGTTTTCATTAGTTTCGCTCACTCTTGAAATCAAGCATTTTACAGCAGGTTGGAGCAGCCTGTATCTCAGCACAGGAATAAGGTAGGGAAGAATTCAAATACTCATTTTGACTGCCTCCAGAAGTTAGATCAGATGGCCAATGCAATTTGGTGCTAGGCCTTTCCCTTTAGGTTTTACCCCAACAATGTTTTCATTAGTTTCGCTCACTCTCGAAATCAAGCATTTTACAGCAGGTTGGAGCAGCCTGTATCTCAGCACAGGAATAAGGTAGGGAAGAATTCAAATACTCATTTTTACTGCATCCAGAATTTAGATGAGATGGCAAACTGTATTTGGTGCTAGGTCTTTCCCTTTAGGTTTTACCCCAACAATGTTTTCATTAGTTTCGCTCACTCTCGAAATCAAGCATTTTACAGCAGGTTGGAGCAGCCTGTATCTCAGCACAGGAACAAGGTAGGGAAGAATTCAAATACTCATTTTGACTGCCTCCAGAAGTTAGATCAGATGGCAAATTGTATATGGTGCTAGGTCTTTCCCTTTAGGTTTTACCCCAACAATGTTTTCATTAGTTTCGCTCACTCTCGAAATCAAGCATTTTACAGCAGGTTGGAGCAGCCTGTATCTCAGCACAGGAATAAGGTAGGGAAGAATTCTAAGGATCATTTTGACTGCCTCCAGAAGTTAGATCAGATGGCCAATGCAATTTGGTGCTAGGCCTTTCCCTTTAGGTTTTACCCCAACAATGTTTTCATTAGTTTCGCTCACTCTCGAAATCAAGCATTTTACAGCAGGTTGGAGCAGCCTGTATCTCAGCACAGGAATAAGGTAGGGAAGAATTCAAATACTCATTTTGACTGCCTCCAGAAGTTAGATCAGATGGCAAACTGTATTTGGTGCTAGGTCTTTCCCTTTAGGTTTTACCCCAACAATGTTTTCATTAGTTTCGCTCACTCTCGAAATCAAGCATTTTACAGCAGGTTGGAGCAGCCTGTATCTCAGCACAAGGAAAACGGTAGGGAAGAATTCAAATACTCATTTTGACTGCCTCCAGAAGTTAGATCAGATGGTAAATTGTATTTGGTGCTAGGTCTTTCCCTTTAGGTTTTACCCCAACAATGTTTTCATTACTTTCGCTCACTCTCGAAATCAAGCATTTTACAGCAGGTTGGAGCAGCCTGTATCTCAGCACAGGAATAAGGTAGGGAAGAATTCAAATACTCATTTTGACTGCCTCCAGAAGTTAGATCAGATGGCCAATGCAATTTCGTGCTAGGCCTTTCCCTTTAGGTTTTACCCCAACAATGTTTTCATTAGTTTCGCTCACTCTCGAAATCAAGCATTTTACAGCAGGTTGGAGCAGCCTGTATCTCAGCACAGGAATAAGGTAGGGAAGAATTCAAATACTCATTTTGACTGCCTCCAGAATTTAGATCAGATGGCCAATGCAATTTGGTGCTAGGCCTTTCCCTTTAGGTTTTACCCCAACAATGTTTTCATTAGTTTCGCTCACTCTCGAAATCAAGCATTTTACAGCAGGTTGGAGCAGCCTGTATCTCAGCACAGGAATAAGGTAGGGAAGAATTCAAATACTCATTTTGACCGCCTCCAGAAGTTAGATGAGATGGCAAACTGTATTTGGTGCTAGGTCTTTCCCTTTAGGTTTTACCCCAACAATGTTTTCATTAGTTTCACTCACTCTCGAAATCAAGCATTTTACAGCAGGTTGGAGCAGCCTGTATCTCAGCACAGGAACAAGGTAGGGAAGAATTCAAATACTCATTTTGACTGCCTCCAGAAGTTAGATCAGATGGCAAATTGTATATGGTGCTAGGGCTTTCCCTTTAGGTTTTACCCCAACAATGTTTTCATTAGTTTCGCTCACTCTCGAAATCAAGCATTTTACAGCAGGTTGGAGCAGCCTGTATCTCAGCACAGGAATAAGGTAGGGAAGAATTCTAAGGATCATTTTGACTGCCTCCAGAAGTTAGATCAGATGGCCAATGCAATTTGGTGCTAGGCCTTTCCCTTTAGGTTTTACCCCAACAATGTTTTCATTAGTTTCGCTCACTCTCGAAATCAAGCATTTTACAGCAGGTTGGAGCAGCCTGTATCTCAGCACAAGGAATAAGGTAGGGAAGAATTCAAATACTCATTTTGACTGCCTCCAGAAGTTAGATCAGATGGCAAATTGTATTTGGTGCTAGGTCTTTCCCTTTAGGTTTTACCCCAACAATGTTTTCATTAGTTTCGCTCACTCTCGAAATCAAGCATTTTACAGCAGGTTGGAACACCCTGTATCTCAGCACAGGAATAAGGTAGGGAAGAATTCAAATACTCATTTTGACTGCCTCCAGAAGTTAGATCAGATGGCCAATGCAATTTGGTGCTAGGCCTTTCCCTTTAGGTTTTACCCCAACAATGTTTTCATTAGTTTCGCTCACTCTCGAAATCAAGCATTTTACAGCAGGTTGGAGCAGCCTGTATCTCAGCACAGGAATAAGGTAGGGAAGAATTCAAATACTCATTTTGACTGCCTCCAGAAGTTAGATCAGATGGCCAATGCAATTTGGTGCTAGGTCTTTCCCTTTAGGTTTTACCCCAACAATGTTTTCATTAGTTTCGCTCACTCTCGAAATCAAGCATTTTACAGCAGGTTGGAGCAGCCTGTATCTCAGCACATGGAATAAGGTAGGGAAGAATTCAAATACTCATTTTGACTGCCTCCAGAAGTTAGATCAGATGGCAAATTGTATTTGGTGCTAGGTCTTTCCCTTTAGGTTTTACCCCAACAATGTTTTCATTAGTTTCGATCACTCTCGAAATCAAGCATTTTACAGCAGGTTGGAGCAGCCTGTATCTCAGCACAGGAATAAGGTAGGGAAGAATTCAAATACTCATTTTGACTGCCTCCAGAAGTTAGATCAGATGGCCAATGCAATTTGGTGCTAGGCCTTTCCCTTTAGGTTTTACCCCAACAATGTTTTCATTAGTTTCGCTCACTCTCGAAATCAAGCATTTTACAGCAGGTTGGAGCAGCCTGTATCTCAGCACAGGAATAAGGTAGGGAAGAATTCAAATACTCATTTTGACTGCCTCCAGAAGTTAGATCAGATGGCCAATGCAATTTGGTGCTAGGTCTTTCCCTTTAGGTTTTACCCCAACAATGTTTTCATTAGTTTCGCTCACTCTCGAAATCAAGCATTTTACAGCAGGTTGGAGCAGCCTGTATCTCAGCACATGGAATAAGGTAGGGAAGAATTCAAATACTCATTTTGACTGCCTCCAGAAGTTAGATCAGATGGCAAATTGTATTTGGTGCTAGGTCTTTCCCTTTAGGTTTTACCCCAACAATGTTTTCATTAGTTTCGATCACTCTCGAAATCAAGCATTTTACAGCAGGTTGGAGCAGCCTGTATCTCAGCACAGGAATAAGGTAGGGAAGAATTCAAATACTCATTTTGACTGCCTCCAGAAGTTAGATCAGATGGCCAATGCAATTTGGTGCTAGGCCTTTCCCTTTAGGTTTTACCCCAACAATGTTTTCATTAGTTTCGCTCACTCTCGAAATCAAGCATTTTACAGCAGGTTGGAGCAGCCTGTATCTCAGCACAGGAACAAGGTGGGGAAGAATTCAAATACTCATTTTGACTGCCTCCAGAAGTTAGATCAGATGGCAAATTGTATATGGTGCTAGGGCTTTCCCTTTAGGTTTTACCCCAACAATGTTTTCATTAGTTTCGCTCACTCTCGAAATCAAGCATTTTACAGGAGGTTGGAGCAGCCTGTATCTCAGCACAGGAATAAGGTAGGGAAGAATTCTAAGGATCATTTTGACTGCCTCCAGAAGTTAGATCAGCTGGCCAACGGAATTTGGTGCTAGGCCTTTCCCTTTAGGTTTTACCCCAACAATGTTTTCATTAGTTTCGCTCACTCTCGAAATCAAGCATTTTACAGCAGGTTGGAGCAGCCTGTATCTCAGCACAGGAATAAGGTAGGGAAGAATTCAAATACTCATTTTGACTGCCTCCAGAAGTTAGATCAGATGGCAAACTGTATTTGGTGCTAGGTCTTTCCCTTTAGGTTTTACCCCAACAATGTTTTCATTAGTTTCGCTCACTCTCGAAATCAAGCATTTTACAGCAGGTTGGAGCAGCCTGTATCTCAGCACAAGGAATAAGGTAGGGAAGAATTCAAATACTCATTTTGACTGCCTCCAGAAGTTAGATCAGATGGCAAATTGTATTTGGTGCTAGGTCTTTCCCTTTAGGTTTTACCCCAACAATGTTTTCATTAGTTTCGCTCACTCTCGAAATCAAGCATTTTACAGCAGGTTGGAGCAGCCTGTATCTCAGCACAGGAATAAGGTAGGGAAGAATTCAAATACTCATTTTGACTGCCTCCAGAAGTTAGATCAGATGGCCAATGCAATTTGTTGCTAGGCCTTTCCCTTTAGGTTTTACCCCAACAATGTTTTCATTAGTTTCGCTCACTCTCGAAATCAAGCATTTTACAGCAGGTTGGAGCAGCCTGTATCTCAGCACAGGAATAAGGTAGGGAAGAATTCAAATACTCATTTTGACTGCCTCCAGAAGTTAGATCAGATGGCAAACTGTATTTGGTGCTAGGTCTTTCCCTTTAGGTTTTACCCCAACAATGTTTTCATTAGTTTCGCTCACTCTCGAAATCAAGCATTTTACAGCAGGTTGGAGCAGCCTGTATCTCAGCACAGGAATAAGGTAGGGAAGAATTCAAATACTCATTTTGACTGCCTCCAGAAGTTAGATCAGATGGCAAACTGTATTTGATGCTAGGTCTTTCCCTTTAGGTTTTACCCCAACAATGTTTTTCATTAGTTTCGCTCACTCTCGAAATCAAGCATTTTACAGCAGGTTGGAGCAGCCTGTATCTCAGCACAGGAATAAGGTAGGGAAGAATTCAAATACTCATTTTGACTGCCTCCAGAAGTTAGATCAGATGGCCAATGCAATTTGGTGCTAGGCCTTTCCCTTTAGGTTTTACCCCAACAATGTTTTCATTAGTTTCGCTCACTCTCGAAATCAAGCATTTTACAGCAGGTTGGAGCAGCCTGTATCTCAGCACAGGAATAAGGTAGGGAAGAATTCAAATACTCATTTTGACTGCCTCCAGAAGTTAGATCAGATGGCAAACTGTATTTGGTGCTAGGTCTTTCCCTTTAGGTTTTACCCCAACAATGTTTTCATTAGTTTCGCTCACTCTCGAAATCAAGCATTTTACAGCAGGTTGGAGCAGCCTGTATCTCAGCACAGGAATAAGGTAGGGAAGAATTCAAATACTCATTTTGACTGCCTCCAGAAGTTAGATCAGATGGCAAACTGTATTTGGTGCTAGGTCTTTCCCTTTAGGTTTTACCCCAACAATGTTTTCATTAGTTTCGCTCACTCTCGAAATCAAGCATTTTACAGCAGGTTGGAGCAGCCTGTATCTCAGCACAGGAATAAGGTAGGGAAGAATTCAAATACTCATTTTGACTGCCTCCAGAAGTTAGATCAGATGGCAAATTGTATTTGGTGCTAGGTCTTTCCCTTTAGGTTTTACCCCAACAATGTTTTCATTAGTTTCGCTCACTCTCAAAATCAAGCATTTTACAGCAGGTTGGAGCAGCCTGTATCTCAGCACAGGAATAAGGTAGGGAAGAATTCAAATACTCATTTTGACTGCCTCCAGAAGTTAGATCAGATGGCCAATGCAATTTGGTGCCAGGCCTTTCCCTTTAGGTTTTACCCCAACAATGTTTTCATTAGTTTCGCTCACTCTCGAAATCAAGCATTTTACAGCAGGTTGGAGCAGCCTGTATCTCAGCACAGGAATAAGGTAGGGAAGAATTCTAAGGATCATTTTGACTGCCTCCAGAAGTTAGATCAGATGGCAAACAGTATTTGGTGCTAGGTCTTTCCCTTTAGGTTTTACCCCAACAATGTTTTCATTAGTTTCACTCACTCTCGAAATCAAGCATTTTACAGCAGGTTGGAGCAGCCTGTATCTCAGCACAGGAATAAGGTAGGGAAGAATTCAAATACTCATTTTGACTGCCTCCAGAAGTTAGATCAGATGGCAAATTGTATTTGGTGCTAGGTCTTTCCCTTTAGGTTTTACCCCAACAATGTTTTCATTAGTTTCGCTCACTCTCGAAATCAAGCATTTTACAGCAGGTTGGAGCAGCCTGTATCTCAGCACAGGAATAAGGTAGGGAAGAATTCTAAGGATCATTTTGACTGCCTCCAGAAGTTAGATCAGAATACAAATTGGATTTGGTGCTGGGTCTTTCCCTTTAGGTTTTACCCCAACAATGTTTTCATTAGTTTCGCTCACTCTCGAAATCAAGCATTTTACAGCAGGTTGGAGCAGCCTGTATCTCAGCACAGGAATAAGGTAGGGAAGAATTCAAATACTCATTTTGACTGCCTCCAGAAGTTAGATCAGATGGCCGATGGAATTTGGTGCTAGGCCTTTCCCTTTAGGTTTTACCCCAACAATGTTTTCATTAGTTTCGCTCACTCTCGAAATCAAGCATTTTACAGCAGGTTGGAGCAGCCTGTATCTCAGCACAGGAATAAGGTAGGGAAGAATTCAAATACTCATTTTGACTGCCTCCAGAAGTTAGATCAGATGGCAAATTGTATTTGGTGCTAGGTCTTTCCCTTTAGGTTTTACCCCAACAATGTTTTCATTAGTTTCGCTCACTCTCGAAATCAAGCATTTTACAGCAGGTTGGAGCAGCCTGTATCTCAGCACAGGAATAAGGTAGGGAAGAATTCAAATACTCATTTTGACTGCCTCCAGAAGTTAGATCAGATGGCAAATTGTATTTGGTGCTAGGTCTTTCCCTTTAGGTTTTACCCCAACAATGTTTTCATTAGTTTCGCTCACTCTCGAAATCAAGCATTTTACAGCAGGTTGGAGCAGCCTGTATCTCAGCACAGGAATAAGGTAGGGAAGAATTCTAAGGATCATTTTGACTGCCTCCAGAAGTTAGATCAGATGGCAAATTGGATTTGGTGCTAGGTCTTTCCCTTTAGGTTTTACCCCAACAATGTTTTCATTAGTTTCGCTCACTCTCGAAATCAAGCATTTTAGAGCAGGTTGGAGCAGCCTGTATCTCAGCACAGGAACAAGGTAGGGAAGAATTCAAATACTCATTTTGACTTCCTCCAGAAATTAGATCAGATGGCAAATTGTATTTGGTGCTAGGTCTTTCCCTTTAGGTTTTACCCCAACAATGTTTTCATTAGTTTCGCTAACTCTCGAAATCAAGCATTTTACAGCAGGTTGGAGCAGCCTGTATCTCAGCACAGGAATAAGGTAGGGAAGAATTCTCAGGATCATTTTGACTGCCTCCAGAAGTTAGATCAGATGGCCAATGCAATTTGGTGCTAGGCCTTTCCCTTTAGGTTTTACCCCAACAATGTTTTCATTAGTTTCGCTCACTCTCGAAATCAAGCATTTTACAGCAGGTTGGAGCAGCCTGTATCTCAGCACAGGAATAAGGTAGGGAAGAATTCTCAGGATCATTTTGACTGCCTCCAGAAGTTAGATCAGATGGCCAATGCAATTTGGTGCTAGGCCTTTCCCTTTAGGTTTTACCCCAACAATGTTTTCATTAGTTTCGCTCACTCTCGAAATCAAGCATTTTACAGCAGGTTGGAGCAGCCTGTATCTCAGCACAGGAATAAGGTAGGGAAGAATTCAAATACTCATTTTGACTGCCTCCAGAAGTTAGATCAGATGGCAAATTGTATTTGGTGCTAGGTCTTTCCCTTTAGGTTTTACCCCAACAATGTTTTCATTAGTTTCGCTCACTCTCGAAATCAAGCATTTTACAGCAGGTTGGAGCAGCCTGTATCTCAGCACAGGAATAAGGTAGGGAAGAATTCAAATACTCATTTTGACTGCCTCCAGAAGTTAGATCAGATGGCCGATGGAATTTCGTGCTAGGCCTTTCCCTTTAGGTTTTACCCCAACAATGTTTTCATTAGTTTCGCTCACTCTCGAAATCAAGCATTTTACAGCAGGTTGGAGCAGCCTGTATCTCAGCACAGGAATAAGGTAGGGAAGAATTCAAATACTCATTTTGACTGCCTCCAGAAGTTAGATCAGATGGCCAATGCAATTTGGTGCTAGGCCTTTCCCTTTAGGTTTTACCCCAACAATGTTTTCATTAGTTTCGCTCACTCTCGAAATCAAGCATTTTACAGCAGCTTGGAGCAGCCTGTATCTCAGCACAGGAATAAGGTAGGGAAGAATTCAAATACTCATTTTGACTGCCTCCAGAAGTTAGATCAGATGGCCAATGCAATTTGGTGCTAGGCCTTTCCCTTTAGGTTTTACCCCAACAATGTTTTCATTAGTTTCGCTCACTCTCGAAATCAAGCATTTTACAGCAGGTTGGAGCAGCCTGTATCTCAGCACAGGAATAAGGTAGGGAAGAATTCAAATACTCATTTTGACTGCCTCCAGAAGTTAGATCAGATGGCCAATGGAATTTGGTGCTAGGTCTTTCCCTTTAGGTTTTACCCCAACAATGTTTTCATTAGTTTCGCTCACTCTCGAAATCAAGCATTTTACAGCAGGTTGGAGCAGCCTGTATCTCAGCACAGGAATAAGGTCGGGAAGAATTCTAAGGATCATTTTGACTGCCTCCAGAAGTTAGATCAGATGGCAAATTGTATTTGGTGCTAGGTCTTTCCCTTTAGGTTTTACCCCAACAATGTTTTCATTAGTTTCGCTAACTCTCGAAATCAAGCATTTTACAGCAGGTTGGAGCAGCCTGTATCTCAGCACAGGAATAAGGTAGGGAAGAATTCTCAGGATCATTTTGACTGCCTCCAGAAGTTAGATCAGATGGCCAATGCAATTTGGTGCTAGGCCTTTCCCTTTAGGTTTTACCCCAAAAATGTTTTCATTAGTTTCGCTCACTCTCGAAATCAAGCATTTTACAGCAGGTTGGAGCAGCCTGTATCTCAGCACAGGAATAAGGTAGGGAAGAATTCTAAGGATCATTTTGACTGCCTCCAGAAGTTAGATCAGATGGCCAAGGCAATTTGGTGCTAGGCCTTTCCCTTTAGGTTTTACCCCAACAATGTTTTCATTAGTTTCGCTCACTCTGGAAATCAAGCATTTTACAGCAGGTTGGAGCAGCCTGTATCTCAGCACAGGAATAAGGTAGGGAAGAATTCTAAGGCTCATTTTGACTTCCTCCAGAAGTTAGATCAGATGGCCAATGCAATTTGGTGCTAGGTCTTTCCCTTTAGGTTTTACCCCAACAATGTTTTCATTAGTTTCGCTCACTCTCGAAATCAAGCATTTTACAGCAGGTTGGAGCAGCCTGTATCTCAGCACAGGAATAAGGTAGGGAAGAATTCTAAGGATCATTTTGACTGCCTCCAGAAGTTAGATCAGATGGCCAATGCAATTTGGTGCTAGGCCTTTCCCTTTAGGTTTTACCCCAACAATGTTTTCATTAGTTTCGCTCACTCTCGAAATCAAGCATTTTACAGCAGGTTGGAGCAGCCTGTATCTCAGTACAGGAATAAGGTAGGGAAGAATTCAAATACTCATTTTGACTGCCTCCAGAAGTTAGATCAGATGGCCAATGGAATTTGGTGCTAGGCCTTTCCCTTTAGGTTTTACCCCAACAATGTTTTCATTAGTTTCGCTCACTCTCGAAATCAAGCATTTTACAGCAGGTTGGAGCAGCCTGTATCTCAGCACAGGAATAAGGTAGGGAAGAATTCTAAGGATCATTTTGACTGCCTCCAGAAGTTAGATCAGATGGCAAATTGGATTTGGTGCTAGGTCTTTCCCTTTAGGTTTTACCCCAACAATGTTTTCATTAGTTTCGCTCACTCTCGAAATCAAGCATTTTACAGCAGGTTGGGGCAGCCTGCATCTCAGCACAGGAACAAGGTAGGGAAGAATTCAAATACTCATTTTGACTTCCTCCAGAAGTTAGATCAGATGGCAAATTGTATTTGGTGCTAGGCCTTTCCCTTTAGGTTTTACCCCAACAATGTTTTCATTAGTTTCGCTCACTCTCGAAATCAAGCATTTTACAGCAGGTTGGAGCAGCCTGTATCTCAGCACAGGAATAAGGTAGGGAAGAATTCAAATACTCATTTTGACTGCCTCCAGAAGTTAGATCAGATGGCCAATGCAATTTGGTGCTAGGCCTTTCCCTTTAGGTTTTACCCCAACAATGTTTTCATTAGTTTCGCTCACTCTCGAAATCAAGCATTTTACAGCAGGTTGGAGCAGCCTGTATCTCAGCACAGGAATAAGGTAGGGAAGAATTCTAAGGATCATTTTGACTGCCTCCAGAAGTTAGATCAGATGGCAAATTGTATTTGGTGCTAGGTCTTTCCCTTTAGGTTTTACCCCAACAATGTTTTCATTAGTTTCGCTCACTCTCGAAATCAAGCATTTTACAGCAGGTTGGGGCAGCCTGCATCTCAGCACAGGAACAAGGTAGGGAAGAATTCAAATACTCATTTTGACTTCCTCCAGAAGTTAGATCAGATGGCAAATTGTATTTGGTGCTAGGCCTTTCCCTTTAGGTTTTACCCCAACAATGTTTTCATTAGTTTCGCTCACTCTCGAAATCAAGCATTTTACAGCAGGTTGGAGCAGCCTGTATCTCAGCACAGGAATAAGATAGGGAAGAATTCTAAGGATCATTTTGACTGCCTCCAGAAGTTAGATCAGATGGCCAATGCAATTTGGTGCTAGGCCTTTCCCTTTAGGTTTTACCTCAACAATGTTTTCATTAGTTTCGCTCAATCTCAAAATCAAGCATTTTACAGCAGGTTGGAGCAGCCTGTGTCTCAGCACAGGAATAAGGTAGGGAAGAATTCAAACACTCATTTTGACTGCCTCCAGAAGTTAGATCAGATGGCCAATGCAATTTGGTGCTAGGCATTTCCCTTTAGGTTTTACCCCAACAATGTTTTCATTAGTTTCGATCACTCTCGAAATCAAGCATTTTACAGCAGGTTGGAGCAGCCTGTATCTCAGCACAGGAATAAGGTAGGGAAGAATTCTAAGGATCATTTTGACTGCCTCCAGAAGTTAGATCAGATGGCCAATGGAATTTGGTGCTAGGCCTTTCCCTTTAGGTTTTACCCCAACAATGTTTTCATTAGTTTCGCTCACTCTCGAAATCAAGCATTTTACAGCAGGTTGGAGCAGCCTGTATCTCAGCACAGGAATAAGGTAGGGAAGAATTCAAATACTCATTTTGACTGCCTCCAGAAGTTAGATCAGATGGCAAATTGTATTTGGTGCTAGGTCTTTCCCTTTAGGTTTTACCCCAACAATGTTTTCATTAGTTTCGCTCACTCTCGAAATCAAGCATTTTACAGCAGATTGGAGCAGCCTGTATCTCAGCACAGGAATAAGGTAGGGAAGAATTCAAATACTCATTTTGACTGCCTCCAGAATTTAGATCAGATGGCAAGATATATTTGGTGCTAGGTCTTTCCCTTTAGGTTTTACCCCAACAATGTTTTCATTAGTTTCGCTCACTCTCGAAATCAAGCATTTTACAGCAGGTTGGAGCAGCCTGTATCTCAGCACAGGAATAAGGTAGGGAAGAATTCAAATACTCATTTTGACTGCCTCCAGAAGTTAGATCAGATGGCCAATGCAATTTGGTGCTAGGCCTTTCCCTTTAGGTTTTACCCCAACAATGTTTTCATTAGTTTCGCTCACTCTCGAAATCAAGCATTTTACAGCAGGTTGGAGCAGCCTGTATCTCAGCACAGGAATAAGGTAGGGAAGAATTCAAATACTCATTTTGACTGCCTCCAGAAGTTAGATCAGATGGCAAATTGTATTTGGTGCTAGGCCTTTCCCTTTAGGTTTTACCCCAACAATGTTTTCATTAGTTTCGCTCACTCTCGAAATCAAGCATTTTACAGCAGGTTGGAGCAGCCTGTATCTCAGCACAGGAATAAGGTAGGGAAGAATTCTAAGGATCATTTTGACTGCCTCCAGAAGTTAGATCAGATGGCAAATTGTATTTGGTGCTAGGTCTTTCCCTTTAGGTTTTACCCCAACAATGTTTTCATTAGTTTCGCTCACTCTCGAAATCAAGCATTTTACAGCAGGTTGGAGCAGCCTGTATCTCAGCACAGGAATAAGGTAGGGAAGAATTCAAATACTCATTTTGACTGCCTCCAGAAGTTAGATCAGATGGCCAATGCAATTTGGTGCTAGGTCTTTCCCTTTAGGTTTTACCCCAACAATGTTTTCATTAGTTTCGCTCACTCTCGAAATCAAGCATTTTACAGCAGGTTGGAGCAGCCTGTATCTCAGCACAGGAATAAGGTAGGGAAGAATTCAAATACTCATTTTGACTGCCTCCAGAAGTTAGATCAGATGGCCAATGCAATTTGGTGCTAGGCCTTTCCCTTTAGGTTTTACCCCAACAATGTTTTCATTAGTTTCGCTCACTCTCGAAATCAAGCATTTTACAGCAGGTTGGAGCAGCCTGTATCTCAGCACAGGAATAAGGTCGGGAAGAATTCTAAGGATCATTTTGACTGCCTCCAGAAGTTAGATCAGATGGCAAATTGGATTTGGTGCTAGGTCTTTCCCTTTAGGTTTTACCCCAACAATGTTTTCATTAGTTTCGCTCACTCTCGAAATCAAGCATTTTAGAGCAGGTTGGAGCAGCCTGCATCTCAGCACAGGAACAAGGTAGGGAAGAATTCAAATACTCATTTTGACTGCCTCCAGAAGTTAGATCAGATGGCAAATTGTATTTGGTGCTAGGCCTTTCCCTTTAGGTTTTACCCCAACAATGTTTTCATTAGTTTCGCTCACTCTCGAAATCAAGCATTTTACAGCAGGTTGGAGCAGCCTGTATCTCAGCACAGGAATAAGGTAGGGAAGAATTCTAAGGATCATTTTGACTGCCTCCAGAAGTTAGATCAGATGGCCAATGCAATTTGGTGCTAGGCCTTTCCCTTTAGGTTTTACCCCAACAATGTTTTCATTAGTTTCGCTCACTCTCGAAATCAAGCATTTTACAGCAGGTTGGAGCAGCCTGTATCTCAGCACAGGAATAAGGTAGGGAAGAATTCTAAGGATCATTTTGACTGCCTCCAGAAGTTAGATCAGATGGCCAATGCAATTTGGTGCTAGGCCTTTCCCTTTAGGTTTTACCCCAACAATGTTTTCATTAGTTTCGCTCACTCTCAAAATCAAGCATTTTACAGCAGGTTGGAGCAGCCTGTATCTCAGCACAGGAATAAGGTAGGGAAGAATTCTAAGGATCATTTTGACTGCCTCCAGAAGTTAGATCAGATGGCCAATGCAATTTGGTGCTAGGCCTTTCCCTTTAGGTTTTACCCCAACAATGTTTTCATTAGTTTCGCTCACTCTCGAAATCAAGCATTTTACAGCAGGTTGGAGCAGCCTGTATCTCAGCACAGGAATAAGGTAGGGAAGAATTCTAAGGATCATTTTGACTGCCTCCAGAAGTTAGATCAGATGGCAAATTGTATTTGGTGCTAGGTCTTTCCCTTTAGGTTTTACCCCAACAATGTTTTCATTAGTTTCGCTCACTCTCGAAATCAAGCATTTTACAGCAGGTTGGAGCAGCCTGTATCTCAGCACAGGAATAAGGTAGGGAAGAATTCTAAGGATCATTTTGACTGCCTCCAGAAGTTAGATCAGATGGCAAATTGTATTTGGTGCTAGGTCTTTCCCTTTAGGTTTTACCCCAACAATGTTTTCATTAGTTTCGCTCACTCTCGAAATCAAGCATTTTACAGCAGGTTGGAGCAGCCTGTATCTCAGCACAGGAATAAGGTAGGGAAGAATTCAAATACTCATTTTGACTGCCTCCAGAAGTTAGATCAGATGGCCAATGCAATTTGGTGCTAGGCCTTTCCCTTTAGGTTTTACCCCAACAATGTTTTCATTAGTTTCGCTCACTCTCGAAATCAAGCATTTTACAGCAGGTTGGAGCAGCCTGTATCTCAGCACAGGAATAAGGTAGGGAAGAATTCAAATACTCATTTTGACTGCCTCCAGAAGTTAGATCAGATGGCCAATGCAATTTGGTGCTAGGCCTTTCCCTTTAGGTTTTACCCCAACAATGTTTTCATTAGTTTCGATCACTCTCGAAATCAAGCATTTTACAGCAGGTTGGAGCAGCCTGTATCTCAGCACAGGAATAAGGTAGGGAAGAATTCTAAGGATCATTTTGACTGCCTCCAGAAGTTAGATCAGATGGCAAATTGGATTTGGTGCTAGGTCTTTCCCTTTAGGTTTTACCCCAACAATGTTTTCATTAGTTTCGCTCACTCTCGAAATCAAGCATTTTACAGCAGGTTGGAGGAGCCTGTATCTCAGCACAGGAATAAGGTAAGGAAGAATTCTAAGGCTCATTTTGACTGCCTCCAGAAGTTAGATCAGATGGCAAATTGGATTTGGTGCTAGGTCTTTCCCTTTAGGTTTTACCCCAACAATGTTTTCATTAGTTTCGCTCACTCTCGAAATCAAGCATTTTACAGCAGGTTGGAGCAGCCTGTATCTCAGCACAGGAATAAGGTAGGGAAGAATTCAAATACTCATTTTGACTGCCTCCAGAAGTTAGATCAGATGGCAAATTGTATTTGGTGCTAGGTCTTTCCCTTTAGGTTTTACCCCAACAATGTTTTCATTAGTTTCGCTCAATCTCAAAATCAAGCATTTTACAGCAGATTGGATCAGCCTGTGTCCCAGCACAGGAATAAGGTAGGGAAGAATTCAAATACTCATTTTGACTGCCTCCAGAAGTTAGATCAGATGGCCAATGGAATTTGGTGCTAGGCCTTTCCCTTTAGGTTTTACCCCAACAATGTTTTCATTAGTTTCGCTCACTCTCGAAATCAAGCATTTTACAGCAGGTTGGAGCAGCCTGTATCTCAGCACAGGAATAAGGTAGGGAAGAATTCAAATACTCATTTTGACTGCCTCCAGAAGTTAGATCAGATGGCCAATGCAATTCGGTGCTAGGCCTTTCCCTTTAGGTTTTACCCCAACAATGTTTTCATTAGTTTCGCTCTCTCTCGAAATCAAGCATTTTACAGCAGGTTGGAGCAGCCTGTATCTCATCACAGGAATAAGGTAGGGAAGAATTAAAATACTCATTTTGACTGCCTCCAGAAGTTAGATCAGATGGCCAATGGAATTTGGTGCTAGGGCTTTCCCTTTAGGTTTTACCCCAACAATGTTTTCATTAGTTTTGCTCACTATCGAAATCAAGCATTTTACAGCAGGTTGGAGCAGCCTGTATCTCAGCACAGGAATAAGGTAGGGAAGAATTCAAATACTCATTTTGACTGCCTCCAGAAGTTAGATCAGATGGCAAATTGTATTTGGTGCTACGTCTTTCCCTTTAGGTTTTACCCCAAAAATGTTTTCATTAGTTTCACTCACTCTCGAAATCAAGTATTTTACAGCAGGTTGGAGCAGCCTGTATCTCAGCACAGGAATAAGGTAGGGAAGAATTCTAAGGATCATTTTGACTGCCTCCAGAAGTTAGATCAGATGGCAAATTGTATTTGGTGCTAGGTCTTTCCCTTTAGGTTTTACCCCAACAATGTTTTCATTAGTTTCGCTCACTCTCGAAATCAAGCATTTTACAGCAGGTTGGAGCAGCCTGTATCTCAGCACAGGAATAAGGTAGGGAAGAATTCAAATACTCATTTTGACTGCCTCCAGAAGTTAGATCAGATGGCAAATTGGATTTGGTGCTAGGTCTTTCCCTTTAGGTTTTACCCCAACAATGTTTTCATTAGTTTCGCTCACTCTCGAAATCAAGCATTTTACAGCAGGTTGGAGCAGCCTGTATCTCAGCACAGGAATAAGGTAGGGAAGAATTCTAAGGATCATTTTGACTGCCTCCAGAAGTTAGATCAGATGGCAAATTGTATTTGGTGCTAGGTCTTTCCCTTTAGGTTTTACCCCAACAATGTTTTCATTAGTTTCGCTCACTCTCGAAATCAAGCATTTTACAGCAGGTTGGAGCAGCCTGTATCTCAGCACAGGAATAAGGTAGGGAAGAATTCTAAGGCTCATTTTGACTGCCTCCAGAAGTTAGATCAGATGGCAAATTGGATTTGGTGCTAGGTCTTTCCCTTTAGGTTTTACCCCAACAATGTTTTCATTAGTTTCGCTCACTCTCGAAATCAAGCATTTTACAGCAGGTTGGAGCAGCCTGTATCTCAGCACAGGAATAAGGTAGGGAAGAATTCTAAGGCTCATTTTGACTGCCTCCAGAAGTTAGATCAGATGGCAAATTGGATTTGGTGCTAGGTCTTTCCCTTTAGGTTTTACCCCAACAATGTTTTCATTAGTTTCGCTCACTCTCGAAATCAAGCATTTTACAGCAGGTTGGAGCAGCCTGTATCTCAGCACAGGAATAAGGTAGGGAAGAATTCTAAGGCTCATTTTGACTGCCTCCAGAAGTTAGATCAGATGGCAAATTGGATTTGGTGCTAGGTCTTTCCCTTTAGGTTTTACCCCAACAATGTTTTCATTAGTTTCGCTCACTCTTGAAATCAAGCATTTTACAGCAGGTTGGAGCAGCCTGTATCTCAGCACAGGAATAAGGTAGGGAAGAATTCTAAGGCTCATTTTGACTGCCTCCAGAAGTTAGATCAGATGGCAAATTGGATTTGGTGCTAGGTCTTTCCCTTTAGGTTTTACCCCAACAATGTTTTCATTAGTTTCGCTCACTCTCGAAATCAAGCATTTTACAGCAGGTTGGAGCAGCCTGTATCTCAGCACAGGAATAAGGTAGGGAAGAATTCTAAGGCTCATTTTGACTGCCTCCAGAAGTTAGATCAGATGGCAAATTGGATTTGGTGCTAGGTCTTTCCCTTTAGGTTTTACCCCAACAATGTTTTCATTAGTTTCGCTCACTCTCGAAATCAAGCATTTTACAGCAGGTTGGAGCAGCCTGTATCTCAGCACAGGAATAAGGTAGGGAAGAATTCTAAGGATCATTTTGACTGCCTCCAGAAGTTAGATCAGATGGCAAATTGGATTTGGTGCTAGGTCTTTCCCTTTAGGTTTTACCCCAACAATGTTTTCATTAGTTTCGCTCACTCTCGAAATCAAGCATTTTACAGCAGGTTGGAGCAGCCTGTATCTCAGCACAGGAATAAGGTAGGGAAGAATTCTAAGGATCATTTTGACTGCCTCCAGAAGTTAGATCAGATGGCAAATTGGATTTGGTGCTAGGTCTTTCCCTTTAGGTTTTACCCCAACAATGTTTTCATTAGTTTCGCTCACTCTCGAAATCAAGCATTTTACAGCAGGTTGGAGCAGCCTGTATCTCAGCACAGGAATAAGGTAGGGAAGAATTCTAAGGCTCATTTTGACTGCCTCCAGAAGTTAGATCAGATGGCAAATTGTATTTGGTGCTAGGTCTTTCCCTTTAGGTTTTACCCCAACAATGTTTTCATTAGTTTCGCTCACTCTCGAAATCAAGCATTTTACAGCAGGTTGGAGCAGCCTGTATCTCAGCACAGGAATAAGGTAGGGAAGAATTCTAAGGATCATTTTGACTGCCTCCAGAAGTTAGATCAGATGGCAAATTGGATTTGGTGCTAGGTCTTTCCCTTTAGGTTTTACCCCAACAATGTTTTCATTAGTTTCGCTCACTCTCGAAATCAAGCATTTTACAGCAGGTTGGAGCAGCCTGTATCTCAGCACAGGAATAAGGTAGGGAAGAATTCTAAGGCTCATTTTGACTGCCTCCAGAAGTTAGATCAGATGGCAAATTGGATTTGGTGCTAGGTCTTTCCCTTTAGGTTTTACCCCAACAATGTTTTCATTAGTTTCGCTCACTCTCGAAATCAAGCATTTTACAGCAGGTTGGAGCAGCCTGTATCTCAGCACAGGAATAAGGTAGGGAAGAATTCTAAGGCTCATTTTGACTGCCTCCAGAAGTTAGATCAGATGGCAAATTGGATTTGGTGCTAGGTCTTTCCCTTTAGGTTTTACCCCAACAATGTTTTCATTAGTTTCGCTCACTCTCGAAATCAAGCATTTTACAGCAGGTTGGAGCAGCCTGTATCTCAGCACAGGAATAAGGTAGGGAAGAATTCTAAGGCTCATTTTGACTGCCTCCAGAAGTTAGATCAGATGGCAAATTGGATTTGGTGCTAGGTCTTTCCCTTTAGGTTTTACCCCAACAATGTTTTCATTAGTTTCGCTCACTCTCGAAATCAAGCATTTTACAGCAGGTTGGAGCAGCCTGTATCTCAGCACAGGAATAAGGTAGGGAAGAATTCTAAGGCTCATTTTGACTGCCTCCAGAAGTTAGATCAGATGGCAAATTGGATTTGGTGCTAGGTCTTTCCCTTTAGGTTTTACCCCAACAATGTTTTCATTAGTTTCGCTCACTCTCGAAATCAAGCATTTTACAGCAGGTTGGAGCAGCCTGTATCTCAGCACAGGAATAAGGTAGGGAAGAATTCTAAGGCTCATTTTGACTGCCTCCAGAAGTTAGATCAGATGGCAAATTGGATTTGGTGCTAGGTCTTTCCCTTTAGGTTTTACCCCAACAATGTTTTCATTAGTTTCGCTCACTCTCGAAATCAAGCATTTTACAGCAGGTTGGAGCAGCCTGTATCTCAGCACAGGAATAAGGTAGGGAAGAATTCTAAGGCTCATTTTGACTGCCTCCAGAAGTTAGATCAGATGGCAAATTGGATTTGGTGCTAGGTCTTTCCCTTTAGGTTTTACCCCAACAATGTTTTCATTAGTTTCGCTCACTCTCGAAATCAAGCATTTTACAGCAGGTTGGAGCAGCCTGTATCTCAGCACAGGAATAACGTAGGGAAGAATTCTAGGGATCATTTTGACTGCCTCCAGAAGTTAGATCAGATGGCAAATTGGATTTGGTGCTAGGTCTTTCCCTTTAGGTTTTACCCCAACAATGTTTTCATTAGTTTCGCTCACTCTCGAAATCAAGCATTTTACAGCAGGTTGGAGCAGCCTGTATCTCAGCACAGGAATAAGGTAGGGAAGAATTCTAAGGATCATTTTGACTGCCTCCAGAAGTTAGATCAGATGGCAAATTGGATTTGGTGCTAGGTCTTTCCCTTTAGGTTTTACCCCAACAATGTTTTCATTAGTTTCGCTCACTCTCGAAATCAAGCATTTTACAGCAGGTTGGAGGAGCCTGTATCTCAGCACAGGAATAAGGTAGGGAAGAATTCTAAGGCTCATTTTGACTGCCTCCAGAAGTTAGATCAGATGGCAAATTGGATTTGGTGCTAGGTCTTTCCCTTTAGGTTTTACCCCAACAATGTTTTCATTAGTTTCGCTCACTCTCGAAATCAAGCATTTTACAGCAGGTTGGAGCAGCCTGTATCTCAGCACAGGAATAAGGTAGGGAAGAATTCTAAGGATCATTTTGACTGCCTCCAGAAGTTAGATCAGATGGCAAATTGGATTTGGTGCTAGGTCTTTCCCTTTAGGTTTTACCCCAACAATGTTTTCATTAGTTTCGCTCACTCTCGAAATCAAGCATTTTACAGCAGGTTGGAGCAGCCTGTATCTCAGCACAGGAATAAGGTAGGGAAGAATTCTAAGGATCATTTTGACTGCCTCCAGAAGTTAGATCAGATGGCAAATTGGATTTGGTGCTAGGTCTTTCCCTTTAGGTCTTACCCCAACAATGTTTTCATTAGTTTCGCTCACTCTCGAAATCAAGCATTTTACAGCAGGTTGGAGCAGCCTGTATCTCAGCACAGGAATAAGGTAGGGAAGAATTCTAAGGCTCATTTTGACTGCCTCCAGAAGTTAGATCAGATGGCAAATTGGATTTGGTGCTAGGTCTTTCCCTTTAGGTTTTACCCCAACAATGTTTTCATTAGTTTCGCTCACTCTCGAAATCAAGCATTTTACAGCAGGTTGGAGCAGCCTGTATCTCAGCACAGGAATAAGGTAGGGAAGAATTCTAAGGCTCATTTTGACTGCCTCCAGAAGTTAGATCAGATGGCAAATTGGATTTGGTGCTAGGTCTTTCCCTTTAGGTTTTACCCCAACAATGTTTTCATTAGTTTCGCTCACTCTCGAAATCAAGCATTTTACAGCAGGTTGGAGCAGCCTGTATCTCAGCACAGGAATAAGGTAGGGAAGAATTCTAAGGATCATTTTGACTGCCTCCAGAAGTTAGATCAGATGGCAAATTGGATTTGGTGCTAGGTCTTTCCCTTTAGGTTTTACCCCAACTATGTTTTCATTAGTTTCGCTCACTCTCGAAATCAAGCATTTTACAGCAGGTTGGAGCAGCCTGTATCTCAGCACAGGAATAAGGTAGGGAAGAATTCTAAGGCTCATTTTGACTGCCTCCAGAAGTTAGATCAGATGGCAAATTGGATTTGGTGCTAGGTCTTTCCCTTTAGGTTTTACCCCAACAATGTTTTCATTAGTTTCGCTCACTCTCGAAATCAAGCATTTTACAGCAGGTTGGAGCAGCCTGTATCTCAGCACAGGAATAAGGTAGGGAAGAATTCTAAGGCTCATTTTGACTGCCTCCAGAAGTTAGATCAGATGGCAAATTGGATTTGGTGCTAGGTCTTTCCCTTTAGGTTTTACCCCAACAATGTTTTCATTAGTTTCGCTCACTCTCGAAATCAAGCATTTTACAGCAGGTTGGAGCAGCCTGTATCTCAGCACAGGAATAAGGTAGGGAAGAATTCTAAGGCTCATTTTGACTGCCTCCAGAAGTTAGATCAGATGGCAAATTGGATTTGGTGCTAGGTCTTTCCCTTTAGGTTTTACCCCAACAATGTTTTCATTAGTTTCGCTCACTCTCGAAATCAAGCATTTTACAGCAGGTTGGAGCAGCCTGTATCTCAGCACAGGAATAAGGTAGGGAAGAATTCTAGGGATCATTTTGACTGCCTCCAGAAGTTAGATCAGATGGCAAATTGGATTTGGTGCTAGGTCTTTCCCTTTAGGTTTTACCCCAACAATGTTTTCATTAGTTTCGCTCACTCTCGAAATCAAGCATTTTACAGCAGGTTGGAGCAGCCTGTATCTCAGCACAGGAATAAGGTAGGGAAGAATTCTAAGGATCATTTTGACTGCCTCCAGAAGTTAGATCAGATGGCAAATTGGATTTGGTGCTAGGTCTTTCCCTTTAGGTTTTACCCCAACAATGTTTTCATTAGTTTCGCTCACTCTCGAAATCAAGCATTTTACAGCAGGTTGGAGGAGCCTGTATCTCAGCACAGGAATAAGGTAGGGAAGAATTCTAAGGCTCATTTTGACTGCCTCCAGAAGTTAGATCAGATGGCAAATTGGATTTGGTGCTAGGTCTTTCCCTTTAGGTTTTACCCCAACAATGTTTTCATTAGTTTCGCTCACTCTCGAAATCAAGCATTTTACAGCAGGTTGGAGCAGCCTGTATCTCAGCACAGGAATAAGGTAGGGAAGAATTCTAAGGATCATTTTGACTGCCTCCAGAAGTTAGATCAGATGGCAAATTGGATTTGGTGCTAGGTCTTTCCCTTTAGGTTTTACCCCAACAATGTTTTCATTAGTTTCGCTCACTCTCGAAATCAAGCATTTTACAGCAGGTTGGAGCAGCCTGTATCTCAGCACAGGAATAAGGTAGGGAAGAATTCTAAGGCTCATTTTGACTGCCTCCAGAAGTTAGATCAGATGGCAAATTGGATTTGGTGCTAGGTCTTTCCCTTTAGGTTTTACCCCAACAATGTTTTCATTAGTTTCGCTCACTCTCGAAATCAAGCATTTTACAGCAGGTTGGAGCAGCCTGTATCTCAGCACAGGAATAAGGTAGGGAAGAATTCTAAGGATCATTTTGACTGCCTCCAGAAGTTAGATCAGATGGCAAATTGGATTTGGTGCTAGGTCTTTCCCTTTAGGTTTTACCCCAACAATGTTTTCATTAGTTTCGCTCACTCTCGAAATCAAGCATTTTACAGCAGGTTGGAGCAGCCTGTATCTCAGCACAGGAATAAGGTAGGGAAGAATTCTAAGGCTCATTTTGACTGCCTCCAGAAGTTAGATCAGATGGCAAATTGGATTTGGTGCTAGGTCTTTCCCTTTAGGTTTTACCCCAACAATGTTTTCATTAGTTTCGCTCACTCTCGAAATCAAGCATTTTACAGCAGGTTGGAGCAGCCTGTATCTCAGCACAGGAATAAGGTAGGGAAGAATTCTAAGGATCATTTTGACTGCCTCCAGAAGTTAGATCAGATGGCAAATTGGATTCGGTGCTAGGTCTTTCCCTTTAGGTTTTACCCCAACAATGTTTTCATTAGTTTCGCTCACTCTCGAAATCAAGCATTTTACAGCAGGTTGGAGCAGCCTGTATCTCAGCACAGGAATAAGGTAGGGAAGAATTCTAAGGATCATTTTGACTGCCTCCAGAAGTTAGATCAGATGGCAAATTGGATTTGGTGCAAGGTCTTTCCCTTTAGGTTTTACCCCAACAATGTTTTCATTAGTTTCGCTCACTCTCGAAATCAAGCATTTTACAGCAGGTTGGAGCAGCCTGTATCTCAGCACAGGAATAAGGTAGGGAAGAATTCTAAGGATCATTTTGACTGCCTCCAGAAGTTAGATCAGATGGCAAATTGGATTTGGTGCTAGGTCTTTCCCTTTAGGTTTTACCCCAACAATGTTTTCATTAGTTTCGCTCACTCTCGAAATCAAGCATTTTACAGCAGGTTGGAGCAGCCTGTATCTCAGCACAGGAATAAGGTAGGGAAGAATTCTAAGGATCATTTTGACTGCCTCCAGAAGTTAGATCAGATGGCAAATTGGATTTGGTGCTAGGTCTTTCCCTTTAGGTTTTACCCCAACAATGTTTTCATTAGTTTCGCTCACTCTCGAAATCAAGCATTTTACAGCAGGTTGGAGCAGCCTGTATCTCAGCACAGGAATAAGGTAGGGAAGAATTCTAAGGCTCATTTTGACTGCCTCCAGAAGTTAGATCAGATGGCAAATTGGATTTGGTGCTAGGTCTTTCCCTTTAGGTTTTACCCCAACAATGTTTTCATTAGTTTCGCTCACTCTCGAAATCAAGCATTTTACAGCAGGTTGGAGCAGCCTGTATCTCAGCACAGGAATAAGGTAGGGAAGAATTCTAAGGATCATTTTGACTGCCTCCAGAAGTTAGATCAGATGGCAAATTGGATTTGGTGCTAGGTCTTTCCCTTTAGGTTTTACCCCAACAATGTTTTCATTAGTTTCGCTCACTCTCGAAATCAAGCATTTTACAGCAGGTTGGAGCAGCCTGTATCTCAGCACAGGAATAAGGTAGGGAAGAATTCTAAGGCTCATTTTGACTGCCTCCAGAAGTTAGATCAGATGGCAAATTGGATTTGGTGCTAGGTCTTTCCCTTTAGGTTTTACCCCAACAATGTTTTCATTAGTTTCGCTCACTCTCGAAATCAAGCATTTTACAGCAGGTTGGAGCAGCCTGTATCTCAGCACAGGAATAAGGTAGGGAAGAATTCTAAGGCTCATTTTGACTGCCTCCAGAAGTTAGATCAGATGGCAAATTGGATTTGGTGCTAGGTCTTTCCCTTTAGGTTTTACCCCAACAATGTTTTCATTAGTTTCGCTCACTCTCGAAATCAAGCATTTTACAGCAGGTTGGAGCAGCCTGTATCTCAGCACAGGAATAAGGTAGGGAAGAATTCTAAGGCTCATTTTGACTGCCTCCAGAAGTTAGATCAGATGGCAAATTGGATTTGGTGCTAGGTCTTTCCCTTTAGGTTTTACCCCAACAATGTTTTCATTAGTTTCGCTCACTCTCGAAATCAAGCATTTTACAGCAGGTTGGAGCAGCCTGTATCTCAGCACAGGAATAAGGTAGGGAAGAATTCTAAGGCTCATTTTGACTGCCTCCAGAAGTTAGATCAGATGGCAAATTGGATTTGGTGCTAGGTCTTTCCCTTTAGGTTTTACCCCAACAATGTTTTCATTAGTTTCGCTCACTCTCGAAATCAAGCATTTTACAGCAGGTTGGAGCAGCCTGTATCTCAGCACAGGAATAAGGTAGGGAAGAATTCTAAGGATCATTTTGACTGCCTCCAGAAGTTAGATCAGATGGCAAATTGGATTTGGTGCTAGGTCTTTCCCTTTAGGTTTTACCCCAACAATGTTTTCATTAGTTTCGCTCACTCTCGAAATCAAGCATTTTACAGCAGGTTGGAGCAGCCTGTATCTCAGCACAGGAATAAGGTAGGGAAGAATTCTAAGGCTCATTTTGACTGCCTCCAGAAGTTAGATCAGATGGCAAATTGGATTTGGTGCTAGGTCTTTCCCTTTAGGTTTTACCCCAACAATGTTTTCATTAGTTTCGCTCACTCTCGAAATCAAGCATTTTACAGCAGGTTGGAGCAGCCTGTATCTCAGCACAGGAATAAGGTAGGGAAGAATTCTAAGGCTCATTTTGACTGCCTCCAGAAGTTAGATCAGATGGCAAATTGGATTTGGTGCTAGGTCTTTCCCTTTAGGTTTTACCCCAACAATGTTTTCATTAGTTTCGCTCACTCTCGAAATCAAGCATTTTGCAGCAGGTTGGAGCAGCCTGTATCCCAGCACAGGAATAAGGTAGGGAAGAATTCTAAGGATCATTTTGACTGCCTCCAGAAGTTAGATCAGATGGCAAATTGGATTTGGTGCTAGGTCTTTCCCTTTAGGTTTTACCCCAACAATGTTTTCATTAGTTTCGCTCACTCTCGAAATCAAGCATTTTACAGCAGGTTGGAGCAGCCTGTATCTCAGCACAGGAATAAGGTAGGGAAGAATTCTAAGGCTCATTTTGACTGCCTCCAGAAGTTAGATCAGATGGCAAATTGGATTTGGTGCTAGGTCTTTCCCTTTAGGTTTTACCCCAACAATGTTTTCATTAGTTTCGCTCACTCTCGAAATCAAGCATTTTACAGCAGGTTGGAGCAGCCTGTATCTCAGCACAGGAATAAGGTAGGGAAGAATTCTAAGGATCATTTTGACTGCCTCCAGAAGTTAGATCAGATGGCAAATTGGATTCGGTGCTAGGTCTTTCCCTTTAGGTTTTTACCCCAACAATGTTTTCATTAGTTTCGCTCACTCTCGAAATCAAGCATTTTACAGCAGGTTGGAGCAGCCTGTATCTCAGCACAGGAATAAGATAGGGAAGAATTCTAAGGATCATTTTGACTGCCTCCAGAAGTTAGATCAGATGGCAAATTGGATTTGGTGCTAGGTCTTTCCCTTTAGGTTTTACCCCAACAATGTTTTCATTAGTTTCGCTCACTCTCGAAATCAAGCATTTTACAGCAGGTTGGAGCAGCCTGTATCTCAGCACAGGAATAAGGTAGGGAAGAATTCTAAGGATCATTTTGACTGCCTCCAGAAGTTAGATCAGATGGCAAATTGGATTTGGTGCTAGGTCTTTCCCTTTAGGTTTTTACCCCAACAATGTTTTCATTAGTTTCGCTCACTCTCGAAATCAAGCATTTTACAGCAGGTTGGAGCAGCCTGTATCTCAGCACAGGAATAAGGTAGGGAAGAATTCAAAGGCTCATTTTGACTGCCTCCAGAAGTTAGATCAGATGGCAAATTGGATTTGGTGCTAGGTCTTTCCCTTTAGGTTTTACCCCAACAATGTTTTCATTAGTTTCGCTCACTCTCGAAATCAAGCATTTTACAGCAGGTTGGAGCAGCCTGTATCTCAGCACAGGAATAAGGTAGGGAAGAATTCTAAGGCTCATTTTGACTGCCTCCAGAAGTTAGATCAGATGGCAAATTGGATTTGGTGCTAGGTCTTTCCCTTTAGGTTTTACCCCAACAATGTTTTCATTAGTTTCGCTCACTCTCGAAATCAAGCATTTTACAGCAGGTTGGAGCAGCCTGTATCTCAGCACAGGAATAAGGTAGGGAAGAATTCTAAGGATCATTTTGACTGCCTCCAGAAGTTAGATCAGATGGCAAATTGGATTTGGTGCTAGGTCTTTCCCTTTAGGTTTTACCCCAACAATGTTTTCATTAGTTTCGCTCACTCTCGAAATCAAGCACTTTACAGCAGGTTGGAGCAGCCTGTATCTCAGCACAGGAATAAGGTAGGGAAGAATTCTAAGGATCATTTTGACTGCCTCCAGAAGTTAGATCAGATGGCAAATTGGATTTGGTGCTAGGTCTTTCCCTTTAGGTTTTACCCCAACAATGTTTTCATTAGTTTCGCTCACTCTCGAAATCAAGCATTTTACAGCAGGTTGGAGCAGCCTGTATCTCAGCACAGGAATAAGGTAGGGAAGAATTCTAAGGATCATTTTGACTGCCTCCAGAAGTTAGATCAGATGGCAAATTGGATTTGGTGCTAGGTCTTTCCCTTTAGGTTTTACCCCAACAATGTTTTCATTAGTTTCGCTCACTCTCGAAATCAAGCATTTTACAGCAGGTTGGAGCAGCCTGTATCTCAGCACAGGAATAAGGTAGGGAAGAATTCTAAGGCTCATTTTGACTGCCTCCAGAAGTTAGATCAGATGGCAAATTGGATTTGGTGCTAGGTCTTTCCCTTTAGGTTTTACCCCAACAATGTTTTCATTAGTTTCGCTCACTCTCGAAATCAAGCATTTTACAGCAGGTTGGAGCAGCCTGTATCTCAGCACAGGAATAAGGTAGGGAAGAATTCTAAGGCTCATTTTGACTGCCTCCAGAAGTTAGATCAGATGGCAAATTGGATTTGGTGCTAGGTCTTTCCCTTTAGGTTTTACCCCAACAATGTTTTCATTAGTTTCGCTCACTCTCGAAATCAAGCATTTTACAGCAGGTTGGAGCAGCCTGTATCTCAGCACAGGAATAAGGTAGGGAAGAATTCTAAGGCTCATTTTGACTGCCTCCAGAAGTTAGATCAGATGGCAAATTGGATTTGGTGCTAGGTCTTTCCCTTTAGGTTTTACCCCAACAATGTTTTCATTAGTTTCGCTCACTCTCGAAATCAAGCATTTTACAGCAGGTTGGAGCAGCCTGTATCTCAGCACAGGAATAAGGTAGGGAAGAATTCTAAGGCTCATTTTGACTGCCTCCAGAAGTTAGATCAGATGGCAAATTGGATTTGGTGCTAGGTCTTTCCCTTTAGGTTTTACCCCAACAATGTTTTCATTAGTTTCGCTCACTCTCAAAATCAAGCATTTTACAGCAGGTTGGAGCAGCCTGTATCTCAGCACAGGAATAAGGTAGGGAAGAATTCTAAGGATCATTTTGACTGCCTCCAGAAGTTAGATCAGATGGCAAATTGGATTTGGTGCTAGGTCTTTCCCTTTAGGTTTTACCCCAACAATGTTTTCATTAGTTTCGCTCACTCTCGAAATCAAGCATTTTACAGCAGGTTGGAGCAGCCTGTATCTCAGCACAGGAATAAGGTAGGGAAGAATTCTAAGGATCATTTTGACTGCCTCCAGAAGTTAGATCAGATGGCAAATTGGATTTGGTGCTAGGTCTTTCCCTTTAGGTTTTACCCCAACAATGTTTTCATTAGTTTCGCTCACTCTCGAAATCAAGCATTTTACAGCAGGTTGGAGCAGCCTGTATCTCAGCACAGGAATAAGGTAGGGAAGAATTCTAAGGCTCATTTTGACTGCCTCCAGAAGTTAGATCAGATGGCAAATTGGATTTGGTGCTAGGTCTTTCCCTTTAGATTTTACCCCAACAATGTTTTCATTAGTTTCGCTCACTCTCGAAATCAAGCATTTTACAGCAGGTTGGAGCAGCCTGTATCTCAGCACAGGAATAAGGTAGGGAAGAATTCTAAGGCTCATTTTGACTGCCTCCAGAAGTTAGATCAGATGGCAAATTGGATTTGGTGCTAGGTCTTTCCCTTTAGGTTTTACCCCAACAATGTTTTCATTAGTTTCGCTCACTCTCGAAATCAAGCATTTTACAGCAGGTTGGAGCAGCCTGTATCTCAGCACAGGAATAAGGTAGGGAAGAATTCTAAGGCTCATTTTGACTGCCTCCAGAAGTTAGATCAGATGGCAAATTGGATTTGGTGCTAGGTCTTTCCCTTTAGGTTTTACCCCAACAATGTTTTCATTAGTTTCGCTCACTCTCGAAATCAAGCATTTTACAGCAGGTTGGAGCAGCCTGTATCTCAGCACAGGAATAAGGTAGGGAAGAATTCTAAGGATCATTTTGACTGCCTCCAGAAGTTAGATCAGATGGCAAATTGGATTTGGTGCTAGGTCTTTCCCTTTAGGTTTTACCCCAACAATGTTTTCATTAGTTTCGCTCACTCTCGAAATCAAGCATTTTACAGCAGGTTGGAGCAGCCTGTATCTCAGCACAGGAATAAGGTAGGGAAGAATTCTAAGGCTCATTTTGACTGCCTCCAGAAGTTAGATCAGATGGCAAATTGGATTTGGTGCTAGGTCTTTCCCTTTAGGTTTTACCCCAACAATGTTTTCATTAGTTTCGCTCACTCTCGAAATCAAGCATTTTACAGCAGGTTGGAGCAGCCTGTATCTCAGCACAGGAATAAGGTAGGGAAGAATTCTAAGGCTCATTTTGACTGCCTCCAGAAGTTAGATCAGATGGCAAATTGGATTTGGTGCTAGGTCTTTCCCTTTAGGTTTTACCCCAACAATGTTTTCATTAGTTTCGCTCACTCTCGAAATCAAGCATTTTACAGCAGGTTGGAGCAGCCTGTATCTCAGCACAGGAATAAGGTAGGGAAGAATTCTAAGGCTCATTTTGACTGCCTCCAGAAGTTAGATCAGATGGCAAATTGGATTTGGTGCTAGGTCTTTCCCTTTAGGTTTTACCCCAACAATGTTTTCATTAGTTTCGCTCACTCTCGAAATCAAGCATTTTACAGCAGGTTGGAGCAGCCTGTATCTCAGCACAGGAATAAGGTAGGGAAGAATTCTAAGGCTCATTTTGACTGCCTCCAGAAGTTAGATCAGATGGCAAATTGGATTTGGTGCTAGGTCTTTCCCTTTAGGTTTTACCCCAACAATGTTTTCATTAGTTTCGCTCACTCTCGAAATCAAGCATTTTACAGCAGGTTGGAGCAGCCTGTATCTCAGCACAGGAATAAGGTAGGGAAGAATTCTAAGGATCATTTTGACTGCCTCCAGAAGTTAGATCAGATGGCAAATTGGATTTGGTGCTAGACCTTTCCCTTTAGGTTTTACCCCAACAATGTTTTCATTAGTTTCGCTCACTCTCGAAATCAAGCATTTTACAGCAGGTTGGAGCAGCCTGTATCTCAGCACAGGAATAAGGTAGGGAAGAATTCTAAGGATCATTTTGACTGCCTCCAGAAGTTAGATCAGATGGCAAATTGGATTTGGTGCTAGGTCTTTCCCTTTAGGTTTTACCCCAACAATGTTTTCATTAGTTTCGCTCACTCTCGAAATCAAGCATTTTACAGCAGGTTGGAGCAGCCTGTATCTCAGCACAGGAATAAGGTAGGGAAGAATTCTAAGGATCATTTTGACTGCCTCCAGAAGTTAGATCAGATGGCAAATTGGATTTGGTGCTAGGTCTTTCCCTTTAGGTTTTACCCCAACAATGTTTTCATTAGTTTCGCTCACTCTCGAAATCAAGCATTTTACAGCAGGTTGGAGCAGCCTGTATCTCAGCACAGGAATAAGGTAGGGAAGAATTCTAAGGCTCATTTTGACTGCCTCCAGAAGTTAGATCAGATGGCAAATTGGATTTGGTGCTAGGTCTTTCCCTTTAGGTTTTACCCCAACAATGTTTTCATTAGTTTCGCTCACTCTCGAAATCAAGCATTTTACAGCAGGTTGGAGCAGCCTGTATCTCAGCACAGGAATAAGGTAGGGAAGAATTCTAAGGCTCATTTTGACTGCCTCCAGAAGTTAGATCAGATGGCAAATTGGATTTGGTGCTAGGTCTTTCCCTTTAGGTTTTACCCCAACAATGTTTTCATTAGTTTCGCTCACTCTCGAAATCAAGCATTTTACAGCAGGTTGGAGCAGCCTGTATCTCAGCACAGGAATAAGGTAGGGAAGAATTCTAAGGCTCATTTTGACTGCCTCCAGAAGTTAGATCAGATGGCAAATTGGATTTGGTGCTAGGTCTTTCCCTTTAGGTTTTACCCCAACAATGTTTTCATTAGTTTCGCTCACTCTCGAAATCAAGCATTTTACAGCAGGTTGGAGCAGCCTGTATCTCAGCACAGGAATAAGGTAGGGAAGAATTCTAAGGCTCATTTTGACTGCCTCCAGAAGTTAGATCAGATGGCAAATTGGATTTGGTGCTAGGTCTTTCCCTTTAGGTTTTACCCCAACAATGTTTTCATTAGTTTCGCTCACTCTCGAAATCAAGCATTTTACAGCAGGTTGGAGCAGCCTGTATCTCAGCACAGGAATAAGGTAGGGAAGAATTCTAAGGATCATTTTGACTGCCTCCAGAAGTTAGATCAGATGGCAAATTGGATTTGGTGCTAGGTCTTTCCCTTTAGGTTTTACCCCAACAATGTTTTCATTAGTTTCGCTCACTCTCGAAATCAAGCATTTTACAGCAGGTTGGAGCAGCCTGTATCTCAGCACAGGAATAAGGTAGGGAAGAATTCTAAGGATCATTTTGACTGCCTCCAGAAGTTAGATCAGATGGCAAATTGGATTTGGTGCTAGGTCTTTCCCTTTAGGTTTTACCCCAACAATGTTTTCATTAGTTTCGCTCACTCTCGAAATCAAGCATTTTACAGCAGGTTGGAGCAGCCTGTATCTCAGCACAGGAATAAGGTAGGGAAGAATTCTAAGGCTCATTTTGACTGCCTCCAGAAGTTAGATCAGATGGCAAATTGGATTTGGTGCTAGGTCTTTCCCTTTAGGTTTTACCCCAACAATGTTTTCATTAGTTTCGCTCACTCTCGAAATCAAGCATTTTACAGCAGGTTGGAGCAGCCTGTATCTCAGCACAGGAATAAGGTAGGGAAGAATTCTAAGGCTCATTTTGACTGCCTCCAGAAGTTAGATCAGATGGCAAATTGGATTTGGTGCTAGGTCTTTCCCTTTAGGTTTTACCCCAACAATGTTTTCATTAGTTTCGCTCACTCTCGAAATCAAGCATTTTACAGCAGGTTGGAGCAGCCTGTATCTCAGCACAGGAATAAGGTAGGGAAGAATTCTAAGGCTCATTTTGACTGCCTCCAGAAGTTAGATCAGATGGCAAATTGGATTTGGTGCTAGGTCTTTCCCTTTAGGTTTTACCCCAACAATGTTTTCATTAGTTTCGCTCACTCTCGAAATCAAGCATTTTACAGCAGGTTGGAGCAGCCTGTATCTCAGCACAGGAATAAGGTAGGGAAGAATTCTAAGGCTCATTTTGACTGCCTCCAGAAGTTAGATCAGATGGCAAATTGGATTTGGTGCTAGGTCTTTCCCTTTAGGTTTTACCCCAACAATGTTTTCATTAGTTTCGCTCACTCTCGAAATCAAGCATTTTACAGCAGGTTGGAGCAGCCTGTATCTCAGCACAGGAATAAGGTAGGGAAGAATTCTAAGGATCATTTTGACTGCCTCCAGAAGTTAGATCAGATGGCAAATTGGATTTGGTGCTAGACCTTTCCCTTTAGGTTTTACCCCAACAATGTTTTCATTAGTTTCGCTCACTCTCGAAATCAAGCATTTTACAGCAGGTTGGAGCAGCCTGTATCTCAGCACAGGAATAAGGTAGGGAAGAATTCTAAGGATCATTTTGACTGCCTCCAGAAGTTAGATCAGATGGCAAATTGGATTTGGTGCTAGGTCTTTCCCCTTTAGGTTTTACCCCAACAATGTTTTCATTAGTTTCGCTCACTCTCGAAATCAAGCATTTTACAGCAGGTTGGAGCAGCCTGTATCTCAGCACAGGAATAAGGTAGGGAAGAATTCTAAGGATCATTTTGACTGCCTCCAGAAGTTAGATCAGATGGCAAATTGGATTTGGTGCTAGGTCTTTCCCTTTAGGTTTTACCCCAACAATGTTTTCATTAGTTTCGCTCACTCTCGAAATCAAGCATTTTACAGCAGGTTGGAGCAGCCTGTATCTCAGCACAGGAATAAGGTAGGGAAGAATTCTAAGGCTCATTTTGACTGCCTCCAGAAGTTAGATCAGATGGCAAATTGGATTTGGTGCTAGGTCTTTCCCTTTAGGTTTTACCCCAACAATGTTTTCATTAGTTTCGCTCACTCTCGAAATCAAGCATTTTACAGCAGGTTGGAGCAGCCTGTATCTCAGCACAGGAATAAGGTAGGGAAGAATTCTAAGGCTCATTTTGACTGCCTCCAGAAGTTAGATCAGATGGCAAATTGGATTTGGTGCTAGGTCTTTCCCTTTAGGTTTTACCCCAACAATGTTTTCATTAGTTTCGCTCACTCTCGAAATCAAGCATTTTACAGCAGGTTGGAGCAGCCTGTATCTCAGCACAGGAATAAGGTAGGGAAGAATTCTAAGGCTCATTTTGACTGCCTCCAGAAGTTAGATCAGATGGCAAATTGGATTTGGTGCTAGGTCTTTCCCTTTAGGTTTTACCCCAACAATGTTTTCATTAGTTTCGCTCACTCTCGAAATCAAGCATTTTACAGCAGGTTGGAGCAGCCTGTATCTCAGCACAGGAATAAGGTAGGGAAGAATTCTAAGGCTCATTTTGACTGCCTCCAGAAGTTAGATCAGATGGCAAATTGGATTTGGTGCTAGGTCTTTCCCTTTAGGTTTTACCCCAACAATGTTTTCATTAGTTTCGCTCACTCTCGAAATCAAGCATTTTACAGCAGGTTGGAGCAGCCTGTATCTCAGCACAGGAATAAGGTAGGGAAGAATTCTAAGGATCATTTTGACTGCCTCCAGAAGTTAGATCAGATGGCAAATTGGATTTGGTGCTAGGTCTTTCCCTTTAGGTTTTACCCCAACAATGTTTTCATTAGTTTCGCTCACTCTCGAAATCAAGCATTTTACAGCAGGTTGGAGCAGCCTGTATCTCAGCACAGGAATAAGGTAGGGAAGAATTCTAAGGATCATTTTGACTGCCTCCAGAAGTTAGATCAGATGGCAAATTGGATTTGGTGCTAGGTCTTTCCCTTTAGGTTTTACCCCAACAATGTTTTCATTAGTTTCGCTCACTCTCGAAATCAAGCATTTTACAGCAGGTTGGAGCAGCCTGTATCTCAGCACAGGAATAAGGTAGGGAAGAATTCTAAGGCTCATTTTGACTGCCTCCAGAAGTTAGATCAGATGGCAAATTGGATTTGGTGCTAGGTCTTTCCCTTTAGGTTTTACCCCAACAATGTTTTCATTAGTTTCGCTCACTCTCGAAATCAAGCATTTTACAGCAGGTTGGAGCAGCCTGTATCTCAGCACAGGAATAAGGTAGGGAAGAATTCTAAGGCTCATTTTGACTGCCTCCAGAAGTTAGATCAGATGGCAAATTGGATTTGGTGCTAGGTCTTTCCCTTTAGGTTTTACCCCAACAATGTTTTCATTAGTTTCGCTCACTCTCGAAATCAAGCATTTTACAGCAGGTTGGAGCAGCCTGTATCTCAGCACAGGAATAAGGTAGGGAAGAATTCTAAGGCTCATTTTGACTGCCTCCAGAAGTTAGATCAGATGGCAAATTGGATTTGGTGCTAGGTCTTTCCCTTTAGGTTTTACCCCAACAATGTTTTCATTAGTTTCGCTCACTCTCGAAATCAAGCATTTTACAGCAGATTGGAGCAGCCTGTATCTCAGCACAGGAATAAGGTAGGGAAGAATTCTAAGGCTCATTTTGACTGCCTCCAGAAGTTAGATCAGATGGCAAATTGGATTTGGTGCTAGGTCTTTCCCTTTAGGTTTTACCCCAACAATGTTTTCATTAGTTTCGCTCACTCTCGAAATCAAGCATTTTACAGCAGGTTGGAGCAGCCTGTATCTCAGCACAGGAATAAGGTAGGGAAGAATTCTAAGGCTCATTTTGACTGCCTCCAGAAGTTAGATCAGATGGCAAATTGGATTTGGTGCTAGGTCTTTCCCTTTAGGTTTTACCCCAACAATGTTTTCATTAGTTTCGCTCACTCTCGAAATCAAGCATTTTACAGCAGGTTGGAGCAGCCTGTATCTCAGCACAGGAATAAGGTAGGGAAGAATTCTAAGGCTCATTTTGACTGCCTCCAGAAGTTAGATCAGATGGCAAATTGGATTTGGTGCTAGGTCTTTCCCTTTAGGTTTTACCCCAACAATGTTTTCATTAGTTTCGCTCACTCTCGAAATCAAGCATTTTACAGCAGGTTGGAGCAGCCTGTATCTCAGCACAGGAATAAGGTAGGGAAGAATTCTAAGGCTCATTTTGACTGCCTCCAGAAGTTAGATCAGATGGCAAATTGGATTTGGTGCTAGGTCTTTCCCTTTAGGTTTTACCCCAACAATGTTTTCATTAGTTTCGCTCACTCTCGAAATCAAGCATTTTACAGCAGGTTGGAGCAGCCTGTATCTCAGCACAGGAATAAGGTAGGGAAGAATTCTAAGGCTCATTTTGACTGCCTCCAGAAGTTAGATCAGATGGCAAATTGGATTTGGTGCTAGGTCTTTCCCTTTAGGTTTTACCCCAACAATGTTTTCATTAGTTTCGCTCACTCTCGAAATCAAGCATTTTACAGCAGGTTGGAGCAGCCTGTATCTCAGCACAGGAATAAGGTAGGGAAGAATTCAAAGGCTCATTTTGACTGCCTCCAGAAGTTAGATCAGATGGCAAATTGGATTTGGTGCTAGGTCTTTCCCTTTAGGTTTTACCCCAACAATGTTTTCATTAGTTTTGCTCACTCTCGAAATCAAAGCATTTTACAGCAGGTTGGAGCAGCCTGTATCTCAGCACAGGAATAAGGTAGGGAAGAATTCTAAGGATCATTTTGACTGCCTCCAGAAGTTAGATCAGATGGCAAATTGGATTTGGTGCTAGGTCTTTCCCTTTAGGTTTTACCCCAACAATGTTTTCATTAGTTTCGCTCACTCTCGAAATCAAGCATTTTACAGCAGGTTGGAGCAGCCTGTATCTCAGCACAGGAATAAGGTAGGGAAGAATTCTAAGGCTCATTTTGACTGCCTCCAGAAGTTAGATCAGATGGC
>NW_027143360.1:0-64363 GCF_026170545.1 Melanerpes formicivorus
AGCCCCAGCCACCGCCCATGCCCCAGCCCTGGAACCTAGCCCCAGCCCCAGCCCTGGCCCCAGCCCAGCCCTAGCCCCAGCCCAGTCCCAGCCCCAGCCCTGGACCCAGACAAGCCCAAGCCCAGCCCCAGCCCCAGCCCTGCACCGACCCCAGCCCCAGCCCAGCCCCAGCCCTGCCCCAGTTCGGGCCCCAGCCCTCTCCCAGCCCCGGCCCCTGCCCCAGCCCTAGTCCTGCCCATCCCCCGCCCCATCCCCAGCCCTTCCCTCAGCCCAGCCCCCAGCCCCATCCATTGCCCCCCAGTCCCAGCCCTAGTCCAGCCCTGACCTCAGCCCAGCCCCACGCCTGGACCCAGCCCCAGCCCTGCCCCAAACCCCAGCCCCAGCCCAGCCCCCAGCCCTGCCCCAGCCCCAGCCCCACCCTCGGCTCCACCCCATCCCCAGGCCCAGCCCTGCCCCAGTCCACGCCCCAGCCCAGTCCTGGTCCCAGCCCAGCCCCAGCCCTGCCCCAGCCCCAGCCCCACCCTCGGCCCCACCCAACCCCAGCCCCAGCCCTACCCCAGCCTTGCCCCAGGCCCAGTCCCCATCTCCAGCCGTGCCTCCAGCCCAGCCCCAGCCCAAGGCCCAGCCTCCAGCCTAGTCCCTGCCCCAGCCCTGGCCCCACCCAGCCCCAGCCTCGGCCCCAACATCAGTCCCCAGCCCTACCCCAGCCCTGCCCCAGCCTCGGGCCCAGCCCTGGTCCCAGCCCAGCCCAGACCCCAGCCCAGCCCTCAGCCCCAGCCCCAGCCCTGCCGCAGCCCCCAGCCCTACCCCAGCCCCACCCTCGGCCCCAGCCCAGCCCCAGCCCGTAGCCCTACCCCAGCCCTGCCCCAGCAACCGGGCCCAGCCCTGCCCCAGGCCTAGCCCCCAGTCCCAGCCCCAGCTCTGGCCCAGCCCTGCCCCAGCCCTGGCTCCTGCCCCAGCCCCAGCCCCAGCCCCATCCCTGCCCCCAGCCCAGCCCCAGCCCCAGCCTTGGCCCCAGCCCTGCCCCAGTCCCGGCCCCAGCCCCGGCCCAGACTCGGCCCAAGCCCAGCCCCAGACCTAGCCCTGCACCAGTCCCCGCCCCAGCCCATCCTCAGCCCCCGGCCCCAGCCCTAGCCCTAGCCCAGCCCTGCCCTTAGTTCAGCCCTGCCCTTAGCCCAGCCCCAGCCCTAGCCCCCAGCCCTGTCCGCAGCCCCAGCCCCAGCCCCAGCCCCCAGCCCCAGCCTCAGCCCTGGCCCCCACCCCAGCCCCAGCCCCATCCCTGCCCCCAGCCCAGCCCGAGCCCAGCCCTGGCCCCAGCCCCTGCCCCAGCCCCACCCTCATCCCCAGCCCAGTCCCTTACCCCAGCCCTTGCCCCAGCCCAAGCCCCCTGCCCCAGTCCTGCCCAAGCCTTGGTTTCCAGCCCTGCCCCAGCACAGCCCCAGCGTTCAGCCCTGCCCCAGCCCTAGCCACAGCCCTCTGTCCCCAGCCCCGGCACCAGCCCTGCCCCCAGTCCCAGCCTAGTCCCCAGCCCTTGCCCCAGCCCCCGGGCCCGAGCCCTGTCCCCAGCCCAGCCCCAGCCCTGTCCAAGTCCCAGCCATAGCCCCGGCCCCAAGCCACAGCCCAGCCCCAGCCCCATCCCTGCCCCCAGCCCAGCCCCAGCCCATGCCCCAGCCCTGCACCAGCCCAGCCCCAGCCCCGGCCTCAACCTCAGATCCAGCCGTGCTCCCAGCCCCGGCCACAGCCACCGCTCCAGCCCTACCCCAGCCCTGCCCCAGACCCAGCCCAGCCCCCAGCCCAGCTCCACCCTCATCCCCAACCCAGCCTCAGCCACAGCCCAGCCCAGCCCCAGCCACCGCCCCAGCCCCAGCCCTGGACCTAGCCCCAGCCCCAGCCCTGGCCCCAGCCCCAGCCCTAGCCCAGCCCAGTCCCAGCCCCAGCCCTGGACCCAGACCAAGCCCAAGCCCAGCCCCAGCCCCAGCCCTGCACCGACCCCAGCCCCAGCCCAGCCCCAGCCCTGCCCCAGTTCGGGCCCCAGCCCTGTCCCTCAGCCCCGGCCCCCTGCCCCAGCCCTAGTCCTGCCCCATCCCCGCCCCATCCCCCAGCCCTTCCCTCAGCCCAGCCCCAGCCCCATCCCATGCCCCCCAGTCCCAGCCCTAGTCCAGCCCTGACCTCAGCCCAGCCCCACGCCTGGACCCCAGCCCCAGCCCTGCCCCAAAACCCAGCCCCAGCCCCAGCCCCAGCCCTGCCCCAGCCCCAGCCCCACCCTCGGCTCCACCCCAGCCCCCAGGCCCCAGCCCTGCCCCAGTCCACGCCCCAGCCCAGTCCTGGTCCCAGCCCAGCCCCAGCCCTGCCCCAGCCCCAGCCCCACCCTCGGCCCCACCCAACACCAGCCCCAGCCCTAACCCCCAGCCTTGCCCCAGGCCCAGTCCCATCTCCAGCCGTGCCTCCAGCCCAGCCCCAGCCCAAGGCCCAGCCTCCAGCCTAGTCCTGCCCCAGCCCTGGCCCCACCCAGCCCCAGCCTCGGCCCCCAACATCAGTCCCAGCCCTACCCCAGCCCTGCCCCAGCCTCGGGGCCCAGCCCTGTCCCAGGCCCAGCCCAGACCCCAGCCCAGCCTCAGCCCCAGCCCCCAGCCCTGCCGCAGCAGCCCCAGCCCTACCCCAGCCCCACCCTCGGCCCCCAGCCCAGCCCCAGCCCTAGCCCTACCCCAGCCCTGCCCAGCAACCGGGCCCAGCCCTGCCCCAGGCCTAGCCCCAGTCCCCAGCCCCAGCTCTGGCCCAGCCCTGCCCCAGCCCTGGCTCCTGCCCCAGCCCCGGCCCCAGCCCCCAGCCCCAGCCCTGCCCAAGCCTTGGTTCCAGCCCCGGCCCCAGCCCAGCCCCAACCTTGGCCCCAGCCCTGCCCTAGTTCCAGCCCTGCCCCAGCCCTGCCCCAGATTCAGCCCCAGCCCAGCCCCAGCCCTAGCCCTGCCTGCCCAGTCCACGCCCCAGCCCACCCTCAGCCCCGGCCCCAGCCCGGCCCCAGCCACAGCCCTAGCCCAGCCCTGCCCTTAGCCCAGCCCCCAGCCCGGCCCCCGCCCTGTCCCCAGCCCCAGCCCCTGCCCCAGCCCCACCCTCATCCCCAGCCCTACCCCAGTCCAGTCCCGGTCCCAGCCCAGGCCCAGCCCCAGCCCCAGCCCTGCCCCAGCCCAGCCCCAGCCACCACCCAGCCCCAGCCCTGGACCCAGCCCCAGCCCCACCCCCGGCCCCAGCCCCGGCCCCAGCCCAGCCGTAGCCCAGCCCTGCCACCAGCCCCAGCCCCACCCTCAGCCCCAGCCCAGCCCCAGCCCCAGCCCAGCCCAACCCTGCCCCCAGCCCAGCCCCCAGCCGCAAGCCCCAACCTTGGCCCAAGCCCTGCCCCAGCTCCAGCCCCAGCCCAGCCCCAGCCCGAGCCCTGCCCCAGCCCAGCCCCAGCCACCACTCAGCCCCAGGCCTGGACCCATCCCCTGCCCCATCCCTGCCCCCAGCCGCAGCCCCAACCTTGGCCCAAGCCCTGCCCCAGCTCCAGCCCCAGCCCAGCCCCAGCCCCAGCCCTGCCCCAGCCCAGCCCCAGCCACCACTCAGCCCCAGGCCTGGACCCATCCCTGCCCCATCCCTGCCCCCAGCACAGCCCCAGCCCCAGCCCAGCCCCTGCCCTGGACCCAGTCCCAGCCCCTAGCCCTGTCCCAGGCCCCGCCCCAGCCCCAGCTACAGCGCAGCCCCAGCCCCAGTCCCAGCCCCGGTCCCAGCCCCAGCCCTGGCCCCAGGCCAGCCCTAACCTAGCCCTGCCCTCAGCCCAGCCCCAGCCCTGTCCCCAGTCCCAGCCCCAGCCCCCAGCCCCTGTCCTGCCCCATCCAGCTCCCATACCCAGCCCTGCCCAAGCCCTGCCCTCAGCCAGCCCAAGCCCCAGCCCGGCCCCAGCCCAGCCCCAGCCCTAGCCCCAACCTTGGCCCCAGACCCAGCCCCAGCCCCAGCCCTGCCCCCAGCCCAGCCCCAGCCCCAGCCCCCAACCTTGGCCCCAGCCCTGCCCCAGTCCCAGCCCCAGCCCCGGCCCCAGACTCGACCCAAGCCCAGCCCCAGACCTAGCACTGCCCCAGTCCCCGCCCCAGCCCACCCTCAGCCCCCGGGCCCCAGCCCTAGCCCTAGCCCAGCCCTGCCCTTAGTTCAGCCCTGCCCTTAGCCCAGCCCCAGCCCGGCCCCAGCCCTGGACCCAGCCCCAGGCCCTGCCCCAGCCCCACCCTCGTCCCCAGCCCAGCCCCATCCCAGCCCAGCCCCGGTCCCAGCCCAGGCCCAGCCCTGCCCCAGCCTCAGCCCCAGCCCCAGCCCCAGCCCCATCCCTGCCCCCAGCCCAGCCCCAGCCCCAGCCTTGGCCCCAGCCCTGCCCCAGTCCCGGCCCCAGCCCCGGCCCCAGACTTGGCCCAAGCCCAGCCCCAGACCTAGCCCTGCCCCAGTCCCCGCCCCAGCCCACCCTCAGCCCCAGCCCCAGCCCTAGCCCTAGCCCAGCACTGCCCTTAGTTCAGCCCTGCCCTTAGCCCAGCCCCAGCCCGGCCCCAGCCCTGGACCCAGCCCCAGGCCCTGCCCCAGCCCCACCCTCGTCCCCAGCCCAGTCCCTACCCGAGCCCTAACCCAGCCCAGTTCCGGTCCCAGCCTAGGCCCAGCCCTGCCCCAGCCCAAGCCCCTGCCCCAGTCCTGCCCAAGCCTTGGTTCCAGCCCTGTCCCAGCACAGGCCCCAGCGTCAGCCCTGCCCCAGCCCTAGCCACAGCCCTGTCCCCAGCCCCGGCACCAGCCCTGCCCCAGTCCCAGCCTGTCCCCAGCCCTGCCCCAGCCCCGGCCCGAGCCCTGTCCCCAGCCCAGGCCCCAGCCCTGTCCAAGTCCCAACCACAGCCCCGGCCCCAGCCACAGCCCAGCCCCAGCCCCATCCCTGCCCCCAGCCCAGCCCCAGCCCATGCCCCAGCCCTGCACCAGCCCAGCCCCAGCCCCGGCCTCAACCTCAGATCCAGCCGTGCTCCCCAGCCCCGGCCACAGCCACCACTCCAGCCCTAACCCCAGCCCTGCCCCAGACCCAGCCCAGCCCCCAGCCCAGCTCCACCCTCATCCCCAACCCAGCCTCAGCCACAGCCCAGCCACAGCCCAGCCCCAGCCACTGCACAGCCCCAGCCCTGGACCTAGCCCCAGCCCCAGCCCTGGCCCCAGCCCAGCCCTAGCCCAGCCCCAGTCCCAGCCCCAGCCCTGGACCCAGACCAAGCCCAAGCCCAGCCCCCAGCCCCAGCCCTGCACCGACCCCAGCCCCAGCCCAGCCCCAGCCCTGCCCCAGTTCGGGCCCCAGCCCTGTCCCCAGCCCCAGTCCTGCCCCATCCCAGCCCCCAGCCCCAGCCGTGCCCCAGTCCCAGCCACAGACCCGGGCCCCAGCCACAGCCCATCCTCAGCCCTATCCCGGCCCCCAGCCCAGCCCCAACCCCAGCCCTACCCCAGCCCAGGCCCAGCCACAGCCCAGCCCCAGCCCTGGACCCCAGCCCCAGCCCCAGACCCAGCCCCAGCCCTGCCCCAGACCCACTCCTAGCCTAGCCCTGCCCTCAACCCAGCCCCAGCACTGCCCCAGCACCAGCCCCAGCCCAGCCCTGCCCTCAGCCCCAGCCCAGCCCCAGCCCCAGCCCCAGCCCCAGCCCTTGACCCAGCCCCAGCCCCAGCCCTGCCCCTGCCCAGCCCAAGCCACAGCCCAGCCCCAGCCATGGACCCAGCCCAGCCCTGCCCCAGCCCCAGCCCAGCCCTGATCTCAGCACCAGCCCCAGCCCCAGCCCCACCCTCGGCCCCAGCCCAGCCCCAGACCCAAACCTGGACCCCAGCCCCGCCCCAGCCCTGCCCATACCCAGCCCCCAGCCCCAGCCCCAGCCCAGCCCCAGTCCCAAGCCCTGCCCCTGCCCAGCCCAAGCCACAGCTCAGCCCTGCCCCGAACCCAGACCCAGCCCGGACCCAGCCCTGCCACAGGTCCTGCCCTAGCCCTGTCGCCATCCCTGGCCCCTGCTCCAGCCCCAGTCCTGCCCATCTCCGCCCCAAACCCCAGCCCTGCGCCAGCCCCACCCTCGGCCCCAGCCCAGCCCCTGCCCAAGCCCTACCCCAGCCCAGTCCTGGTCCCAGCCCAGGCCCCAGCCCCTGCCCCAGCCCCAGCCCCAGCCCCAGCCCCATCCGTTCCCCCAGCCCAGCCCATCCCCATCCCCATCCCTGCCCCCAGACCAGCACCAGCCCAGCCCTACTCCAGCCCTGCACCAGCCTCAGGCCCAGCCTTGCCCCAGGCCCAGCCCAGACCCCAGCCCAGCCCCAACCACCGCCCATCCTCAGCCCTGCCCCAGCCCCAGCCCAGCCCTGCCCTTAGCCCAGCCCCAGCTCCAGCCCCAGCCCCACCCTCGGCCCCCAGCCCCAGCCCCAGCCCCAGCCCTGGACCCAGCCCCAGCCCCAGCCCCAGCCCCGGCCCCAGCCCTGCTCCAGCCCCAGCCCCAGCCCCATCCATTCCCCCAGCCCAGCCCCATCCCCATCTCCATCCCTGCCCCCAGCCCCAGCCCCAACCGTTCCCACAGCCCATCCCAGCCACATCCATTCCCCCAGCCCATCCCAGCCCCATCCCTATCCCTGCCCCCAGCCCTGCCCCAACCCCAGCCCTACTCCAGCCCTGCCCCAGCCTCTGGCCCAGCCCTGCTCCAGGCCCAGCCCAGACCCCAGCCCAGCCCCACCCTCATCGCCAGCCCAGCCCCAGCCCCAGGCCCAGCCCTGCACCGAACCCAGCCCCACCCCCGGCCCTCAGCCCCGGCCCTAGCCCTTGCCCCAGCCTTAGCCCTGCCCCCAGCCTTGGACCCAGCCCCCAGCCCCAACCTTGCCCCAGCCCAGCCCCAGCCCAGCCCCAGCCCTGTCCCTAGCCCCTGCCCCAGCCCCACACTCGTCCCCAGCCCCAGCCCCTGCCCCCAGCCCCACTCTCATCCCCAGCCGAGCCCCCTGCCCAAGCCCTACCCCAGCCCAGTCCCGGTGCCAGCCCAGGCCCCAGCCCTGCCCCAGCCCAATCCCCAGCCCCTGCCCCAGCCCCACCCTCATCCCCAGCCGAGCCCCTGCCCAAGCCCTACCCCAGACCAGTCCCCGGTGCCAGCCCAGCCCCCGCCCTGCCCCAGCCCCTGCCCTAGCCCAGCCCCTGCACTCAGCCCAGCCCCACGCCTGGACACAGCCCCAGCCCTGCCCCGAACCCAGCCCCAGCTCGGACCCAGCCCTGCCCCAGCTCCGGCCCTAGCCTTGGCCCTAGCCCTGGCCCCCTGCCCCAGCCCCAGCCCTGTCCCAGCCCCGGCCCCATCCCTGCCCCAGCCCAGCCCCAGCCCCAAGCCCAGCCCCAGCTCTACCCCAGTCCCAGCCCTGGTCCCAGCCCCAGCCCCGGCCCCAGGCCGGCTCTAACCTAGCCCTGCCCCATCCTCAGCCCTAGCTCATCCCTGCCGTCAGCCAGCCCCAGCCCTGGACCCAGCCCCAGTGTTAGTCCCAGCCCTAGCAATAGTCCCAGCCCTGCCCCAGCCCTACCCCAGCCCAGGCCCCAGCCCCAGCAACAGCCTCATCCCTGCTCCCAGCCCAGCCCTGGACCAGACCCCTGCCCAGCCCAAGCCACAGCCCAGCCCCAGCCCTGGACCCAGACACAGCCCCAGCCCTGCCCCAGCCCAGACCAAGCCACAGCCCAGCCTTGCCCCGAACCCAGCCCAGCCCAGCCCCAGCCCTGCCCCAGCTCCGGCCCTAGCCCTGTCCCCAGCCCCGGCCCCTGCCCCAGCCCCAGTCCTGCCCCATCCCAGGCCCCCAGCCCCAGCCGTTGCCCCAGCCCTGCCCTCTAACCAGCCCTGTCCCCAGCCCAGTCCCAGCCCTGCCCCAGTCCCAGCAACAGCCCCCGGCCCCAGCCACAGCCCATCCCCAGCCCTATCCCGGCCCCCAGCCCAGTTCCAGCCCCAGCCCTGCCCCAGCCCACGCCCAGCCCCAGCCCAGCCCCTGCCCGGGACGAGCCCCCAGCCCCACCCCAGCCCCAGCCCCAGTCCTGCCCCAGCCCCACCCATAGCCTAGCCCTGCCCTCAAACCAGCCCCAGCCCTGCCCCAGCCCCAGCCCAGCCCTGATCTCAGCACCAGCCCCAGCCCCAGCCCCACCCTCGGCCCCAGCCCAGCCCCAGTCCCAGCCCTGCCCCTGCCCAGCCCAAGCCACAGCCCAGCCCTGCCCCGAACCCAGACCCAGCCCAGACCCAGCCCTGCCACAGGTCCTGCCCTAGCCCTGTTGCCATCCCTGGCCCCTGCTCCAGCCCCAGTCCTGCCCATCTCCGCCCCAAACCCCAGCCCTGCGCCAGCCCCACCCTCGGCCCCAGCCCAGCCCCTGCCCAAGCCCTACCCCAGCCCAGTCCTGGTCCCAGCCCAGGCCCCAGCCCTGCCCCAGCCCCAGCCCCAGCCCCAGCCCCATCCGTTCCCCCAGCCCAGCCCATCCCCATCCCCATCCCTGCCCCACAGACCAGCACCAGCCCCAGCCCTACTCCAGCCCTGCACCAGCCTCAGGCCCAGCCTTGCCCCAGGCCCAGCCCAGACCCCAGCCCAGCCCCCAACCACCGCCCATCCCCAGCCCTGCCCCAGCCCCAGCCCCCAGCCCTGGCACCAGCCCAGGCCTAGCCCAGCCCAGCCCCAGCCCCAGCCCTGGACCCAGCCCCAGCCCCAGCCCAGCCCCAGCCCTTGACCCAGCCCCAGCCCGAGCCCAGCCCCACCCAGCCCAAGCCACAGCCCAGCTCTGCCCCAAACGCAGACCCAGCCCGGACCCAGCCCTGCCCCAGCTCCGGCCCTAGCCCTGTCCCCAGCCCCGGCCCCTGCCCCAGCCCCAGCCCTGCCCCAGTCCCCACCCCCAGCCCCGGCCCCAGACTCGGCCCCCACCCAACCCCAGCCCCAGCCCTACCCAGCCTTGCCCCAGCCCCAGCCCCATCCCTGCCCCCAGCCCAGCCCCAGCCCCAGCCTTGGCCCCAGCCCTGCCCCAGTCCCGGCCCCAGCCCCGGCCCCAGACTCGGCCCAAGCCCAGCCCCAGACCTAGCCCTGCCCCAGTCCCCGCCCCCAGCCCATCCTCAGCCCCGGCCCCAGCCCTAGCCCTAGCCCAGCCCTGCCCTTAGTTCAGCCCTGCCCTTAGCCCAGCCCCAGCCCTAGCCCCAGCCCTGTCCGCAGCCCCAGCCCCAGCCCCAGCCCCAGCCTCAGCCCTGGCCCCACCCCAGCCCCAGCCCCATCCCTGCCCCCAGCCCAGCCCGAGCCCAGCCCTGGCCCCAGCCCCTGCCCCAGCCCCACCCTCGTCCCCAGCCCAGTCCCTACCCCAGCCCTGCCCCAGCCCAAGCCCCTGCCCCAGTCCTGCCCAAGCCTTGGTTCCAGCCCTGCCCCAGCACAGCCCCAGCGTCAGCCCTGCCCCAGCCCTAGCCACAGCCCTGTCCCCAGCCCCGGCACCAGCCCTGCCCCAGTCCCAGCCTGTCCCCAGCCCTGCCCCAGCCCCGGCCCGAGCCCTGTCCCCAGCCCAGCCCCAGCCCTGTCCAAGTCCCAGCCATAGCCCCCGGCCCCAGCCACAGCCCAGCCCCAGCCCCATCCCTGCCCCCAGCCCAGCCCCAGCCCATGCCCCAGCCCTGCACCAGCCCAGCCCCAGCCCCGGCCTCAACCTCAGATCCAGCCGTGCTCCCAGCCCCGGCCACAGCCACCGCTCCAGCCCTACCCCAGCCCTGCCCCAGACCCAGCCCAGCCCCCAGCCCAGCTCCACCCTCATCCCCAACCCAGCCTCAGCCACAGCCCAGCCCAGCCCCAGCCACCGCCCAGCCCCAGCCCTGGACCTAGCCCCAGCCCCAGCCCTGGCCCCAGCCCAGCCCTAGCCCAGCCCAGTCCCAGCCCCAGCCCTGGACCCAGACCAAGCCCAAGCCCAGCCCCAGCCCCAGCCCTGCACCGACCCCAGCCCCAGCCCAGCTCCAGCCCTGCCCCAGTTCGGGCCCCAGCCCTGTCCCCAGCCCCGGCCCCTGCCCCAGCCCTAGTCCTGCCCCATCCCCGCCCCATCCCCAGCCCTTCCCTCAAGCCCAGCCCCAGCCCCATCCATGCCCCCAGTCCCAGCCCTAGTCCAGCCCTGACCTCAGCCCAGCCCCACGCCTGGACCCAGCCCCAGCCCTGCCCCAAACCCAGCCCCAGCCCAGCCCCAGCCCTGCCCCAGCCCCAGCCCCACCCTCGGCTCCACCCCAGCCCCAGGCCCAGCCCTGCCCCAGTCCACGCCCCAGCCCAGTCCTGGTCCCAGCCCAGCCCCAGCCCTGCCCCAGCCCCAGCCCCACCCTCGGCCCCACCCAACCCCAGCCCAGCCCTACCCCAGCCTTGCCCCAGGCCCAGTCCCATCTCCAGCCGTGCCTCCAGCCCAGCCCCAGCCCAAGGCCCAGCCTCCAGCCTAGTCCTGCCCCAGCCCTGGCCCCACCCAGCCCCAGCCTCGGCCCCAACATCAGTCCCAGCCCTACCCCAGCCCTGCCCCAGCCTCGGGCCCAGCCCTGTCCCAGGCCCAGCCCAGACCCCAGCCCAGCCTCAGCCCCAGCCCCAGCCCTGCCGCAGCCCCAGCCCTGCCCCTGCCCCACCCTCGGCCCCAGCCCAGCCCCAGCCCCAGCCCCAGCCCAGCCCCTGCCCTGGACCCAGTCCCAGCCCCAGCCCTGTCCCAGGCCCCGCCCCAGCCCCAGCTACAGTGCAGCCCCAGCCCCAGTCCCAGCCCCAGTCCCAGCCCCAGCCCTGTCCCCAGGCCAGCCTAACCTAGCCCTGCCCTCAGCCCAGCCCCAGCCCTGGAACCAGTCCCAGCCCCAGCCCCAGCCCCTGTCCTGCCCCATCCCAGCTCCCATACCCAGCCCTGCCCAAGCCCTGCCCTCAGCCCAGCCCGAGCCCCAGCCCGGCCCCAGCCCAGCCCCAGCCCTAGCCCCAACCTTGGCCCCAGCCCCAGCCCCAGCCCCATCCCTGCCCCCAGCCCAGCCCCCCAGCCGCAGCCCCAACCTTGGCCCAAGCCCTGCCCCAGCTCCAGCCCCAGCCGCAGCCCCAGCCCAGCCCCCAGCCCCAGCCCCAGCCCTGCCCCAGCCCAGCCCCAGCCACCACTCAGCCCCAGGCCTGGACCCATCCCCTGCCCCATCCCTGCCCCCCAGCACAGCCCCAGCCCCACTCTGGACCCAGCGCCAGCCCCAGCCCAGCCCCAGCCCCAGCCCAGCCCCTGCCCTGGACCCAGTCCCAGCCCCAGCCCTGTCCCAGGCCCCGCCCCAGCCCCAGCTACATGCGCAGCCCCAGCCCCAGTCCCAGCCCCAGTCCCAGCCCCCAGCCCTAGGCCCCAGGCCAGCCCTAACCTAGCCCTGCCCTCAGCCCAGCCCCAGCCCTGTCCCCAGTCCCAGCCCCAGCCCCAGCCCCTGTCCTGCCCCATCCCAGCTCCCATACCCAGCCCTGCCCAAGCCCTGCCTCAGCCCAGCCCCAGCCCCAGCCCGGCCCCAGCCCAGCCCCAGCCCTAGCCCCAACCTTGGCCCCAGACCCAGCCCCAGCCCCATCCCTGCCCCCAGCCCAGCCCCAGCCCCAGCCCCAACCTTGGCCCCAGCCCTGCCCCAGTCCAGCCCCAGCCCCGGCCCCAGACTCGGCCCAAGCCCAGCCCCAGACCTAGCCCTGCCCCAGTCCCCGCCCCAGCCCTAGCCCTATCCCAGCCCTGCCCTTAGTTCAGACCTACCCCTTAGCCCAGCCCCAGCCCGGCCCCAGCCCTGGACCCAGCCCCAGGCCTGCCCCAGCCCCACCCTCGTCCCCAGCCCAGCCCCTGCCCCAGCCATATCCCAGCCCAGCCCCGGTCCCAGCCCAGGCCCAGCCCTGCCCCAGCCTCAGCCCCAGCCCCAGCCCCAGCCCCATCCCTGCCCCCCAGCCCCAGCCCCAGCCCCAGCCTTGGCCCCAGCCCTGCCCCAGTCCCGGGCCCCAGCCCCGGCCCCAGACTTGGCCCAAGCCCAGCCCCCAGACCTAGCCCTGCCCCAGTCCCCGCCCCAGCCCACCCTCAGCCCCAGCCCCAGCCCTAGCCCTAGCCCAGCCCTGCCCTTAGTTCAGCCCTGCCCTTAGCCCAGCCCCAGCCCAGCCCCAGCCCCAGCCTCGTCCCCAGCCCAGTCCCTACCCGAGCCCTAACCCAGCCCAGTTCCGGTCCCAGCCTAGGCCCAGCCCTGCCCCAGCCCAAGCCCCCAGCCCCAGTCCTGCCCAAGCCTTGGTTCCAGCCCTGCCCCAGCACAGCCCCAGCCTCAGCCCTGCCCCAGCCCTAGCCCCAGCCCTGTCCGCAGCCCCAGCCCCAGCCCCAGCCCCAGCCCCAGCCTCAGCCCTGGCCCCACCCCAGCCCCAGCCCCATCCCTGCCCACAGCCCAGCCCGAGCCCAGCCCTGGCCCCAGCCCCTGCCCCAGCCCCACCCTCGTCCCCAGCTCAGTCCCTACCCAGCCCTGCCCCAGCCCAAGCCCCTGCCCCAGTCCTGCCCAAGCCTTGGTTCCAGCCCTGTCCCAGCACAGCCCCAGCGTCAGCCCTGCCCCAGCCCTAGCCACAGCCCTGTCCCCAGCCCCGGCACCAGCCCTGCCCCAGTCCCAGCCTGTCCCCAGCCCTGCCCCAGCCCCGGCCCGAGCCCTGTCCCCAGCCCAGCCCCAGCCCTGTCCAAGTCCCAGCCACAGCCCCGGCCCCAGCCACAGCCCAGCCCCAGCCCCATCCCTGCCCCCAGCCCAGCCCCCAGCCCATGCCCCAGCCCTGCACCAGCCCAGCCCCAGCCCCGGCCTCAACCTCAGATCCAGCCGTGCTCCCAGCCCCGGCCACAGCCACCACTCCAGCCCTACCCCAGCCCTGCCCCAGACCCAGCCCAGCCCCCAGCCCAGCTCCACCCTCATCCCCAACCCAGCCTCAGCCACAGCCCAGCCCCAGCCCAGCCCCAGCCACTGCACAGCCCCAGCCCTGGACCTAGCCCCAGCCCCAGCCCTGGACCCAGACCAAGCCCAAGCCCAGCCCCAGCCCCAGCCCTGCACCGACCCAAGCCCCAGCCCAGCCCCAGCCCTGCCCCAGTTCGGGCCCCAGCCCTGTCCCCAGCCCCAGTCCTGCCCCATCCCAGCCCCCAGCCCCAGCCGTGCCCCAGTCCCAGCCACAGACCCGGCCCCAGCCACAGCCCATCCTCAGCCCTATCCCGGCCCCCAGCCCAGCCCCAACCCCAGCGCCACCCCTAGCCTAGCCCTGCCCTCAACCCAGCCCCAGCCCTGCCCCAGCCCCAGCCCAGCCCTGCCCTCAGCCCCAGCCCCAGCCCCAGCCACACCCTCGGCCCCAGATCAGCCCCAGCCCCAGCCCTGGACCCAGCCCCAGCCCCAGCCCCAGCCCAGCCCCGGCCCCAGCCCTGCCCATAACCAGCCCCAGCCCCAGCCCAGCCCCAGCCCTTGACCCAGCCCCAGCCCGAGCCCAGCCCCACCCCAGCCCAAGCCACAGCCCAGCTCTGCCCCGAACGCAGACCCAGCCCGGACCCAGCCCTGCCCCAGCTCCGGCCCTAGCCCTGTCCCCAGCCCCGGCCCCTGCCCCAGCCCCAGTCCTGCCCCATCCCAGCCCCCAGCCTTGGCCGTGCCCCAGCCCTGCCCTCAGCCCAGCCCTGTCCCCAGCCCAGCCCCAGCCCTAACCCAGTCCCAGCCACAGCCCCGGCACCAGCCACAACCCAGCCCCATTCCTATCCTGGCCCCCAGCCCAGCCCCAGCCCCAGCCCTGCCCCAGCCCAGGCCCAGCCCCAGCCCAGCCCCTGCCCCAGCGGAGCCCCAACCCCAGCCCTGCCCCAGCCCAGGCCCAGCCCCAGCCCAGCCCCTGCCCCAGCCCAGCCCCAACCCCAGCCCTGCCCCAGCCCAGCCCCAGCCCCACCCCAGCCTCAGCCCCAGCCCCACCCCAGCCTCAGCCCCAGCCCTACCCCTGCCCCAGCCCATCCCCATCCCCAGCCCAGCCCCAGCCCTGGACTGAGACCCAGCCCCAGACCCAGCCCCAGTCCTGCCCCAGCCCCACCCCTAGCCTAGCCCTGCCCTCAACTCAGCCCCAGCCCTGCCCAGCCCCAGCCCAGCCCTGCCCTCAGCCCCAGCCCCAGCCCCAGCCCCACCCTCGGCCCCCAGCCCAGCCCCAGCCCCAGCCCTGGACCCAGCCCCAGCCCCCAGCCCAGCCCCGGCCCCAGCCCTGCTCCAGCCCCAGCCCCAGCCCCATCCATTCCCCCAGCCCAGCCCATCCCCATCTCCATCCCTGCCCCCAGCCCCAGCCCCAACCGTTCCCACAGCCCATCCCAGCCACATCCATTCCCCCAGCCCATCCCAGCCCCATCCCTATCCCTGCCCCCAGCCCTGCCCCAACCCCAGCCCTACTCCAGCCCTGCCCCAGCCTCTGGCCCAGCCCTGCCCCAGGCCCAGCCCAGACCCCAGCCCAGCCCCACCCTCATCCCCAGCCCAGCCCCAGCCCCAGGCCCAGCCCTGCACCGAACCCAGCCCCACCCCCGGCCTCAGCCCCGGCCCTAGCCTTGCCCCAGCCTTAGCCCTGCCCCAGCCTTGGACCCAGCCCCAGCCCCAACCTTGCCCCAGCCCAGCCCCAGCCCAGCCCCAGCCCTGTCCCTAGCCCCTGCCCCAGCCCCACACTCGTCCCCAGCCCCAGCCCCTGCCCCAGCCCCACTCTCATCCCCAGCCGAGCCCCTGCCCAAGCCCTACCCCAGCCCAGTCCCGGTGCCAGCCCAGGCCCCAGCCCTGCCCCAGCCCAATCCCCAGCCCCTGCCCCAGCCCCACCCTCATCCCCAGCCGAGCCCCTGCCCAAGCCCTACCCCAGACCAGTCCCGGTGCCAGCCCAGCCCCCGCCCTGCCCCAGCCCCTGCCCTAGCCCAGCCCTGCACTCAGCCCAGCCCCACGCCTGGACAGAGCCCCAGCCCTGCCCCGAACCCAGCCCCAGCTCGGACCCAGCCCTGCCCCAGCTCCGGCCCTAGCCTTGGCCCTAGCCCTGGCCCCTGCCCCAGCCCCAGCCCTGTCCCAGCCCCGGCCCCATCCCTGCCCCAGCCCAGCCCCAGCCCCAAGCCCAGCCCCAGCTCTACCCCAGTCCCAGCCCTGGTCCCAGCCCCAGCCCCGGCCCCAGGCCGGCTCTAACCTAGCCCTGCCCCATCCTCAGCCCTAGCTCATCCCTGCCGTCAGCCCAGCCCCAGCCCTGGACCCAGCCCCAGTGTTAGTCCCAGCCCTAGCAATAGTCCCAGCCCTGCCCCAGCCCTACCCCAGCCCAGGCCCCAGCCCCAGCAACAGCCTCATCCCTGCTCCCAGCCCAGCCCTGGACCAGACCCTGCCCAGCCCAAGCCACAGCCCAGCCCTAGCCCTGTCCCCAGCCCCGGCCCCTGCCCCAGCCCCAGTCCTGCCCCATCCCAGCCCCCAGCCCCAGCCGTGCCCCAGCCCTGCCCTCTAACCAGCCCTGTCCCCAGCCCAGTCCCAGCCCTGCCCCAGTCCCAGCAACAGCCCCGGCCCCAGCCACAGCCCATCCCCAGCCCTATCCCGGCCCCCAGCCCAGTTCCAGCCCCAGCCCCGCCCCAGCCCACACCCAGCCCCAGCCCAGCCCCTGCCCGGGACGAGCCCCAGCCCCACCCCAGCCCCAGCCCCAGTCCTGCCCCAGCCCCACCCATAGCCTAGCCCTGCCCTCAAACCAGCCCCAGCCCTGCCCCAGCCCCAGCCCAGCCCTGATCTCAGCACCAGCCGCAGCACCAGCCCCACCCTCGGCCCCAGCCCAGCCCCAGCCCCAAACCTGGACCCAGCCCCGCCCCAGCCCTGCCCATACCCAGCCCCAGCCCCAGCCCCAGCCCAGCCCCAGTCCCAGCCCTGCCCCTGCCCAGCCCAAGCCACAGCCCAGCCCTGCCCCGAACCCAGACCCAGCCCGGACCCAGCCCTGCCACAGGTCCTGCCCTAGCCCTGTCGCCATCCCTGGCCCCTGCTCCAGCCCCAGTCCTGCCCATCTCCGCCCCAAACCCCAGCCCTGCGCCAGCCCCACCCTCGGCCCCAGCCCAGCCCCTGCCCAAGCCCTACCCCAGCCCAGTCCTGGTCCCAGCCCAGGCCCCAGCCCTGCCCCAGCCCCAGCCCCAGCCCCAGCCCCATCCGTTCCCCCAGCCCAGCCCATCCCCATCCCCATCCCTGCCCCCAGACCAGCACCAGCCCCAGCCCTACTCCAGCCCTGCACCAGCCTCAGGCCCAGCCTTGCCCCAGGCCCAGCCCAGACCCCAGCCCAGCCCCAACCACCGCCCATCCTCAGCCCTGCCCCAGCCCCAGCCCAGCCCTGCCCTCAGCCCCAGCCCCAGCCCCAGCCCCAGCCCCACCCTCGGCCCCAGCCCAGCCCCAGCCCCAGCCCTGGACCCAGCCCCAGCCCCAGCCCCAGCCCAGCCCCGGCCCCAGCCCTGCTCCAGCCCCAGCCCCAGCCCCATCCATTCCCCCAGCCCAGCCCATCCCCATCTCCATCCCTGCCCCCAGCCCCAGCCCCAACCGTTCCCACAGCCCATCCCAGCCACATCCATTCCCCCAGCCCATCCCAGCCCCATCCCTATCCCTGCCCCCAGCCCTGCCCCAACCCCAGCCCTACTCCAGCCCTGCCCCAGCCTCTGGCCCAGCCCTGCCCCAGGCCCAGCCCAGACCCCAGCCCAGCCCCACCCTCATCGCCAGCCCAGCCCCAGCCCCAGGCCCAGCCCTGCACCGAACCCAGCCCCACCCCCGGCCTCAGCCCCGGCCCTAGCCTTGCCCCAGCCCTAGCCCTGCCCCAGCCTTGGACCCAGCCCCAGCCCCAACCTTGCCCCAGCCCAGCCCCAGCCCAGCCCCAGCCCTGTCCCTAGCCCCTGCCCCAGCCCCACACTCGTCCCCAGCCCCAGCCCCTGCCCCAGCCCCACTCTCATCCCCAGCCGAGCCCCTGCCCAAGCCCTACCCCAGCCCAGTCCCGGTGCCAGCCCAGGCCCCAGCCCTGCCCCAGCCCAATCCCCAGCCCCTGCCCCAGCCCCACCCTCATCCCCAGCCGAGCCCCTGCCCAAGCCCTACCCCAGACCAGTCCCGGTGCCAGCCCAGCCCCCGCCCTGCCCCAGCCCCTGCCCTAGCCCAGCCCTGCACTCAGCCCAGCCCCACGCCTGGACACAGCCCCAGCCCTGCCCCGAACCCAGCCCCAGCTCGGACCCAGCCCTGCCCCAGCTCCGGCCCTAGCCTTGGCCCTAGCCCTGGCCCCTGCCCCAGCCCCAGCCCTGTCCCAGCCCCGGCCCCATCCCTGCCCCAGCCCAGCCCCAGCCCCAAGCCCAGCCCCAGCTCTACCCCAGTCCCAGCCCTGGTCCCAGCCCCAGCCCCGGCCCCAGGCCGGCTCTAACCTAGCCCTGCCCCATCCTCAGCCCTAGCTCATCCCTGCCGTCAGCCCAGCCCCAGCCCTGGACCCAGCCCCAGTGTTAGTCCCAGCCCTAGCAATAGTCCCAGCCCTGCCCCAGCCCTACCCCAGCCCAGGCCCCAGCCCCAGCAACAGCCTCATCCCTGCTCCCAGCCCAGCCCTGGACCAGACCCTGCCCAGCCCAAGCCACAGCCCAGCCCCAGCCCTGGACCCAGACACAGCCCCAGCCCTGCCCCAGCCCAGACCAAGCCACAGCCCAGCCTTGCCCCGAACCCAGCCCCAGCCCAGCCCCAGCCCTGCCCCAGCTCCGGCCCTAGCCCTGTCCCCAGCCCCGGCCCCTGCCCCAGCCCCAGTCCTGCCCCATCCCAGCCCCCAGCCCCAGCCGTGCCCCAGCCCTGCCCTCTAACCAGCCCTGTCCCCAGCCCAGTCCCAGCCCTGCCCCAGTCCCAGCAACAGCCCCGGCCCCAGCCACAGCCCATCCCCAGCCCTATCCCGGCCCCCAGCCCAGTTCCAGCCCCAGCCCCGCCCCAGCCCACACCCAGCCCCAGCCCAGCCCCTGCCCGGGACGAGCCCCAGCCCCACCCCAGCCCCAGCCCCAGTCCTGCCCCAGCCCCACCCATAGCCTAGCCCTGCCCTCAAACCAGCCCCAGCCCTGCCCCAGCCCCAGCCCAGCCCTGATCTCAGCACCAGCCCCAGCCCCAGCCCCACCCTCGGCCCCAGCCCAGCCCCAGACCCAAACCTGGACCCAGCCCCGCCCCAGCCCTGCCCATACCCAGCCCCAGCCCCAGCCCCAGCCCTGGACCCAGCCCCAGCCCCAGCCCAGCCCCAGCCCTTGACCCAGCCCCAGCCCGAGCCCAGCCCCACCCCAGCCCAAGCCACAGCCCAGCTCTGCCCCAAACGCAGACCCAGCCCGGACCCAGCCCTGCCCCAGCTCCGGCCCTAGCCCTGTCCCCAGCCCCGGCCCCTTCCCCAGCCCCAGCCCTGCCCCAGTCCCACCCCCAGCCCCGGCCCCAGACTCGGCCCAAGCCCAGCCCCAGACCTAGCCCTGCCCCAGTCCCCGCCCCAGCCCACCCTCAGCCCCGGCCCCAGCCCTAGCCCTAGCCCAGCCCTGCCCTTAGTTCAGCCCTGCCCTTAGCCCAGCCCCAGCCCGGCCCCAGCCCCACCCTCGTCCCCAGCCCAGCCCCTGCCCCAGCCATATCCCAGCCCAGCCCCGGTACAGCCCAGGCCCAGCCCTGCCCCAGCCTCAGCCCCAGCCCCAGCCCCAGCCCCATCCCTGCCCCCAGCCCAGCCCCAGCCCCAGCCTTGGCCCCAGCCCTGCCCCAGTCCCGGCCCCAGCCCCGGCCCCAGACTCGGCCCAAGCCCAGCCCCAGACCTAGCCCTGCCCCAGTCCCCGCCCCAGCCCATCCTCAGCCCCGGCCCCAGCCCTAGCCCTAGCCCAGCCCTGCCCTTAGTTCAGCCCTGCCCTTAGCCCAGCCCCAGCCCTAGCCCCAGCCCTGTCCGCAGCCCCAGCCCCAGCCCCAGCCCCAGCCCCAGCCTCAGCCCTGGCCCCACCCCAGCCCCAGCCCCATCCCTGCCCCCAGCCCAGCCCGAGCCCAGCCCTGGCCCCAGCCCCTGCCCCAGCCCCACCCTCGTCCCCAGCCCAGTCCCTACCCCAGCCCTGCCCCAGCCCAAGCCCCTGCCCCAGTCCTGCCCAAGCCTTGGTTCCAGCCCTGCCCCAGCACAGCCCCAGCGTCAGCCCTGCCCCAGCCCTAGCCACAGCCCTGTCCCCAGCCCCGGCACCCAGCCCTTGCCCCAGTCCCAGCCTGTCCCCAGCCCTGCCCCAGCCCCGGCCCGAGCCCTGTCCCCAGCCCAGCCCCAGCCCTGTCCAAGTCCCAGCCATAGCCCCGGCCCCAGCCACAGCCCAGCCCCAGCCCCATCCCTGCCCCCAGCCCAGCCCCAGCCCATGCCCCAGCCCTGCACCAGCCCAGCCCCAGCCCCGGCCTCAACCTCAGATCCAGCCGTGCTCCCAGCCCCGGCCACAGCCACCGCTCCAGCCCTACCCCAGCCCTGCCCCAGACCCAGCCCAGCCCCCAGCCCAGCTCCACCCTCATCCCCAACCCAGCCTCAGCCACAGCCCAGCCCAGCCCCAGCCACCGCCCAGCCCCAGCCCTGGACCTAGCCCCAGCCCCAGCCCTGGCCCCAGCCCAGCCCTAGCCCAGCCCAGTCCCAGCCCCAGCCCTGGACCCAGACCAAGCCCAAGCCCAGCCCCAGCCCCAGCCCTGCACCGACCCCAGCCCCAGCCCAGCCCCAGCCCTGCCCCAGTTCGGGCCCCAGCCCTCTCCCCCAGCCCCGGCCCCTGCCCCAGCCCTAGTCCTGCCCCATCCCCGCCCCATCCCCAGCCCTTCCCTCAGCCCAGCCCCAGCCCCATCCATGCCCCCAGTCCCAGCCCTAGTCCAGCCCTGACCTCAGCCCAGCCCCACGCCTGGACCCAGCCCCAGCCCTGCCCCAAACCCAGCCCCAGCCCAGCCCCAGCCCTGCCCCAGCCCCAGCCCCACCCTCGGCTCCACCCCAGCCCCAGGCCCAGCCCTGCCCCAGTCCACGCCCCAGCCCAGTCCTGGTCCCAGCCCAGCCCCAGCCCTGCCCCAGCCCCAGCCCCACCCTCGGCCCCACCCAACCCCAGCCCCAGCCCTACCCCAGCCTTGCCCCAGGCCCAGTCCCATCTCCAGCCGTGCCTCCAGCCCAGCCCCAGCCCAAGGCCCAGCCTCCAGCCTAGTCCTGCCCCAGCCCTGGCCCCACCCAGCCCCAGCCTCGGCCCCAACATCAGTCCCAGCCCTACCCCAGCCCTGCCCCAGCCTCGGGCCCAGCCCTGTCCCAGGCCCAGCCCAGACCCCAGCCCAGCCTCAGCCCCAGCCCCAGCCCTGCCGCAGCCCCAGCCCTACCCCAGCCCCACCCTCGGCCCCAGCCCAGCCCCAGCCCTAGCCCTACCCCAGCCCTGCCCCAGCAACCGGGCCCAGCCCTGCCCCAGGCCTAGCCCCAGTCCCAGCCCCAGCTCTGGCCCAGCCCTGCCCCAGCCCTGGCTCCTGCCCCAGCCCCAGCCCCAGCCCCATCCCTGCCCCCAGCCCAGCCCCAGCCCCAGCCTTGGCCCCAGCCCTGCCCCAGTCCCGGCCCCAGCCCCGGCCCCAGACTCGGCCCAAGCCCAGCCCCAGACCTAGCCCTGCCCCAGTCCCCGCCCCAGCCCATCCTCAGCCCCGGCCCCAGCCCTAGCCCTAGCCCAGCCCTGCCCTTAGTTCAGCCCTGCCCTTAGCCCAGCCCCAGCCCTAGCCCCAGCCCTGTCCGCAGCCCCAGCCCCAGCCCCAGCCCCAGCCCCAGCCTCAGCCCTGGCCCCACCCCAGCCCCAGCCCCATCCCTGCCCCCAGCCCAGCCCGAGCCCAGCCCTGGCCCCAGCCCCTGCCCCAGCCCCACCCTCATCCCCAGCCCAGTCCCTACCCCAGCCCTGCCCCAGCCCAAGCCCCTGCCCCAGTCCTGCCCAAGCCTTGGTTCCAGCCCTGCCCCAGCACAGCCCCAGCGTCAGCCCTGCCCCAGCCCTAGCCACAGCCCTGTCCCCAGCCCCGGCACCAGCCCTGCCCCAGTCCCAGCCTGTCCCCAGCCCTGCCCCAGCCCCGGCCCGAGCCCTGTCCCCAGCCCAGCCCCAGCCCTGTCCAAGTCCCAGCCATAGCCCCGGCCCCAGCCACAGCCCAGCCCCAGCCCCATCCCTGCCCCCAGCCCAGCCCCAGCCCATGCCCCAGCCCTGCACCAGCCCAGCCCCAGCCCCGGCCTCAACCTCAGATCCAGCCGTGCTCCCAGCCCCGGCCACAGCCACCGCTCCAGCCCTACCCCAGCCCTGCCCCAGACCCAGCCCAGCCCCCAGCCCAGCTCCACCCTCATCCCCAACCCAGCCTCAGCCACAGCCCAGCCCAGCCCCAGCCACCGCCCAGCCCCAGCCCTGGACCTAGCCCCAGCCCCAGCCCTGGCCCCAGCCCAGCCCTAGCCCAGCCCAGTCCCAGCCCCAGCCCTGGACCCAGACCAAGCCCAAGCCCAGCCCCAGCCCCAGCCCTGCACCGACCCCAGCCCCAGCCCAGCCCCAGCCCTGCCCCAGTTCGGGCCCCAGCCCTGTCCCCAGCCCCGGCCCCTGCCCCAGCCCTAGTCCTGCCCCATCCCCGCCCCATCCCCAGCCCTTCCCTCAGCCCAGCCCCAGCCCCATCCATGCCCCCAGTCCCAGCCCTAGTCCAGCCCTGACCTCAGCCCAGCCCCACGCCTGGACCCAGCCCCAGCCCTGCCCCAAACCCAGCCCCAGCCCAGCCCCAGCCCTGCCCCAGCCCCAGCCCCACCCTCGGCTCCACCCCAGCCCCAGGCCCAGCCCTGCCCCAGTCCACGCCCCAGCCCAGTCCTGGTCCCAGCCCAGCCCCAGCCCTGCCCCAGCCCCAGCCCCACCCTCGGCCCCACCCAACCCCAGCCCCAGCCCTACCCCAGCCTTGCCCCAGGCCCAGTCCCATCTCCAGCCGTGCCTCCAGCCCAGCCCCAGCCCAAGGCCCAGCCTCCAGCCTAGTCCTGCCCCAGCCCTGGCCCCACCCAGCCCCAGCCTCGGCCCCAACATCAGTCCCAGCCCTACCCCAGCCCTGCCCCAGCCTCGGGCCCAGCCCTGTCCCAGGCCCAGCCCAGACCCCAGCCCAGCCTCAGCCCCAGCCCCAGCCCTGCCGCAAGCCCCAGCCCTACCCCCAGCCCCACCCTCGGCCCCAGCCCAGCCCCAGCCCTAGCCCTACCCCAGCCCTGCCCCAGCAACCGGGCCCAGCCCTGCCCCAGGCCTAGCCCCAGTCCCAGCCCCAGCTCTGGCCCAGCCCTGCCCCAGCCCTGGCTCCTGCCCCAGCCCCGGCCCCAGCCCCAGCCCCAGCCCTGCCCAAGCCTTGGTTCCAGCCCCGGCCCCAGCCCAGCCCCAACCTTGGCCCCAGCCCTGCCCTAGTTCCAGCCCTGCCCCAGCCCTGCCCCAGATTCAGCCCCAGCCCAGCCCCAGCCCTAGCCCTGCCCCAGTCCACGCCCCAGCCCACCCTCAGCCCCGGCCCCAGCCCGGCCCCAGCCACAGCCCTAGCCCAGCCCTGCCCTTAGCCCAGCCCCAGCCCGGCCCCCGCCCTGTCCCCAGCCCCAGCCCCTGCCCCAGCCCCACCCTCATCCCCAGCCCTACCCCAGTCCAGTCCCGGTCCCAGCCCAGGCCCAGCCCCAGCCCCAGCCCTGCCCCAGCCCAGCCCCAGCCACCACCCAGCCCCAGCCCTGGACCCAGCCCCAGCCCCACCCCCGGCCCCAGCCCCGGCCCCAGCCCAGCCGTAGCCCAGCCCTGCCCCAGCCCAGCCCCACCCTCAGCCCCAGCCCAGCCCCAGCCCCAGCCCAGCCCCAACCCTGCCCCCAGCCCAGCCCCCAGCCGCAGCCCCAACCTTGGCCCAAGCCCTGCCCCAGCTCCAGCCCCAGCCCAGCCCCAGCCCGAGCCCTGCCCCAGCCCAGCCCCAGCCACCACTCAGCCCCAGGCCTGGACCCATCCCCTGCCCCATCCCTGCCCCCAGCCGCAGCCCCAACCTTGGCCCAAGCCCTGCCCCAGCTCCAGCCCCAGCCCAGCCCCAGCCCCAGCCCTGCCCCAGCCCAGCCCCAGCCACCACTCAGCCCCAGGCCTGGACCCATCCCCTGCCCCATCCCTGCCCCCAGCACAGCCCCAGCCCCAGCCCAGCCCCTGCCCTGGACCCAGTCCCAGCCCTAGCCCTGTCCCAGGCCCCGCCCCAGCCCCAGCTACAGCGCAGCCCCAGCCCCAGTCCCAGCCCCGGTCCCAGCCCCAGCCCTGGCCCCAGGCCAGCCCTAACCTAGCCCTGCCCTCAGCCCAGCCCCAGCCCTGTCCCCAGTCCCAGCCCCAGCCCCAGCCCCTGTCCTGCCCCATCCCAGCTCCCATACCCAGCCCTGCCCAAGCCCTGCCCTCAGCCCAGCCCAAGCCCCAGCCCGGCCCCAGCCCAGCCCCAGCCCTAGCCCCAACCTTGGCCCCAGACCCAGCCCCAGCCCCAGCCCTGCCCCCAGCCCAGCCCCAGCCCCAGCCCCAACCTTGGCCCCAGCCCTGCCCCAGTCCCAGCCCCAGCCCCGGCCCCAGACTCGACCCAAGCCCAGCCCCAGACCTAGCACTGCCCCCAGTCCCCGCCCCAGCCCACCCTCAGCCCCGGCCCCAGCCCTAGCCCTAGCCCAGCCCTGCCCTTAGTTCAGCCCTGCCCTTAGCCCAGCCCCAGCCCGGCCCCAGCCCTGGACCCAGCCCCAGGCCCTGCCCCAGCCCCACCCTCGTCCCCAGCCCAGCCCCTGCCCCAGCCATATCCCAGCCCAGCCCCGGTCCCAGCCCAGGCCCAGCCCTGCCCCAGCCTCAGCCCCAGCCCCAGCCCCAGCCCCATCCCTGCCCCCCAGCCCAGCCCCAGCCCCAGCCTTGGCCCCAGCCCTGCCCCAGTCCCGGCCCCAGCCCCGGCCCCAGACTTGGCCCAAGCCCAGCCCCAGACCTAGCCCTGCCCCAGTCCCCGCCCCAGCCCACCCTCAGCCCCAGCCCCAGCCCTAGCCCTAGCCCAGCACTGCCCTTAGTTCAGCCCTGCCCTTAGCCCAGCCCCAGCCCGGCCCCAGCCCTGGACCCAGCCCCAGGCCCTGCCCCAGCCCCACCCTCGTCCCCTAGCCCAGTCCCTACCCCGAGCCCTAACCCAGCCCAGTTCCGGTCCCAGCCTAGGCCCAGCCCTGCCCCAGCCCAAGCCCCTGCCCCAGTCCTGCCCAAGCCTTGGTTCCAGCCCTGTCCCAGCACAGCCCCAGCGTCAGCCCTGCCCCAGCCCTAGCCACAGCCCTGTCCCCAGCCCCGGCACCAGCCCTGCCCCAGTCCCAGCCTGTCCCCAGCCCTGCCCCAGCCCCGGCCCGAGCCCTGTCCCCAGCCCAGCCCCAGCCCTGTCCAAGTCCCAGCCACAGCCCCGGCCCCAGCCACAGCCCAGCCCCAGCCCCATCCCTGCCCCCAGCCCAGCCCCAGCCCATGCCCCAGCCCTGCACCAGCCCAGCCCCAGCCCCGGCCTCAACCTCAGATCCAGCCGTGCTCCCAGCCCCGGCCACAGCCACCACTCCAGCCCTACCCCAGCCCTGCCCCAGACCCAGCCCAGCCCCCAGCCCAGCTCCACCCTCATCCCCAACCCAGCTTCAGCCACAGCCCAGCCACAGCCCAGCCCCAGCCACTGCACAGCCCCAGCCCTGGACCTAGCCCCAGCCCCAGCCCTGGCCCCAGCCCAGCCCTAGCCCAGCCCAGTCCCAGCCCCAGCCCTGGACCCAGACCAAGCCCAAGCCCAGCCCCAGCCCCAGCCCTGCACCGACCCCAGCCCCAGCCCAGCCCCAGCCCTGCCCCAGTTCGGGCCCCAGCCCTGTCCCCAGCCCCAGTCCTGCCCCATCCCAGCCCCCAGCCCCAGCCGTGCCCCAGTCCCAGCCACAGACCCGGCCCCAGCCACAGCCCATCCTCAGCCCTATCCCGGCCCCCAGCCCAGCCCCAACCCCAGCCCTACCCCAGCCCAGGCCCAGCCACAGCCCAGCCCCAGCCCTGGACCCAGCCCCAGCCCCAGACCCAGCCCCAGCCCTGCCCCAGACCCACTCCTAGCCTAGCCCTGCCCTCAACCCAGCCCCAGCACTGCCCCAGCACCAGCCCCAGCCCAGCCCTGCCCTCAGCCCCAGCCCAGCCCCAGCCCCAGCCCAGCCCCAGCCCTTGACCCAGCCCCAGCCCCAGCCCTGCCCCTGCCCAGCCCAAGCCACAGCCCAGCCCCAGCCATGGACCCAGCCCCAGCTCAGCCCTGCCCCAGCCCAGACCAAGCCACAGCCCGGCCCTGCCCCGAACCCAGACCCAGCCCGGACCCAGCACTGCCACAGGTCCTGCCCTAGCCCTGTCGCCATCCCTGGCCCCTGCTCCAGCCCCAGTCCTGCCCATCCCGCCCCAAACCTCAGCCCTGCGCCAGCCCTGCCCTCAGCCCAGCCCCAGCCACAACCCAGCCCCAGCCCCAGCCCTGGCCCCAGCCGAGCCCTACCCCAGCCCAGCCCCAGCCCCAGCCCTGGACCCAGACCCAGCCCTGCCCCAGCCCCAGCCCTGCACCGACCCCAGCCCCAGCCTGGCCCCAGCCCTGCCCCAGCTCGGGCCCCAGCCATGCCCCATGCCCCGCCCAGACCCCAGCCCTGCCCCTACCACCGCCCAGCCCCAGCCCTGGACCCAGCTCCAGCCCCAGCCCTGGATCCAGCCCAGGCCTAGCCCAGCCCATCCCCAGCCCCAGCCCTGGACCCAGCCCCAGCCCCACCCCCGCCATGCCCCACCCCAGCACTGCACCGAACCCAGCCCCAGCCTGGCCCCAGCCCTGCCCCAGCCCGGCCCCAGCCCTGGCCCACCTCCGGCCCTAGCCCTGTCCCCAGCCCCTGCCCCAGCTCCACCCTCATCCCCAGCCCAGCCCCTGCCCCAGACCTACGTGAGCCCAGCCCCGGTCCCAGCCCAGGCCCAGCCCTGCCCCAGCCCAAGCCCCAGCCCCAGCCCCATCCGTTCCCCCAGCCCATCCCAGCCCCATCCCTATCCCTGCCCCCAGCCCAGCCCCAGCCCCAGCCCTACTCCAGCCCTGCTCCAGCCTCGGGCCCAGCCCTGCCCCAGGCCCAGCCCAGACCCCAGCCCAGCCCCAGACCCAGGCACAGCCCTGCACCGAACCCAGCCCCAGCCCGGCCCCAGTCCAGCCCCAGCCCTGTCCCCAACCCCGGCCCCTGCCCCAGCCCCAGCCCTGCCCCAGCCCAGCCCCAGCCCCAGCCCTGGACCCAGACCCAGCCCCAGCCCAGCCCCAGCCCCAGCCCTGCACCAACACCAGCCCCAGCCCGGACCCAGCCCTGCCCCAGCTCAAGCCCCAGCCCTGTCCCCAGCCCCAGCCGCTGCACCAGCCCTAGTCCTGCCCCATTGCAGCCTATCCCCAGCCCTGGACCCAGCCCCAGCCCCAGCCCCACACCCGGCCTCAGCCCCGGCCCCAGCCCAGCCCTAGCCCAGCCCACACCCAGACCCAGACCTGCTCCGAACCCAGCCCCAGCCCGGCCCCAGCCCTGCCCCAGCCTGGCCCCAGCCCTGGCCCATCACCGGCCCTAGCCCTGTCCCCAGCCCCTGATCCAGCCCCATCCGTTCCCCCAGCCCATCCTAGCCCCATGCCTATCCCTGCCCCCAGCCCTGCTCCAGCCCCAGCCCTACTCCAGCCCTGCCCAAGCCTCGGGCCCAGCCCTACCCCAGGCCCAGCCCAGACCCCAGCCCAGCCCCACCCTCATCCCCAGCCCAACCCCAGCCCCAGTCCCAGCCCTGCATCGAACTCAGCCCCGGCCCAGCCCCAGCCCTGTCCTCAGCCCCTGGCCCCTGGCCCAGCCCCAGCCCTGCCCCAGCCCAGCCCCAGCCACTGCACAGCCCTAGCACTGGACTCAGCCCCAGCCGCAGCCCTGGCCCCAGCCCAGCCCTAGCCCAGCCCAGCCCAGCCCCAGCCCCAGCCCTGAATCCAGACCCAGCCCCAGCCCAGCCCCAGCCCCAGCCCTGCACCGACCCCAGCCCCAGCCCGGCCCCAGCCCTGCCCCAGCTCGGGCCCCAGCCCTGTCCCCACCCCCGGCCGCTGCACCAGCCCTAGTCCTGCCCCAGCCCAGCCCAGCCCCAGCCCAGCCCCAGCCCCAGCCCTGCACTGACCCCAGCCCCAGCCCCAGCCCCACCCCCGGCCTCAGCCCCCGGCCCCAGCCCAGCCCCAGCTCCAGCCCTGCCCTCAGCCCAGACCAAGCCACAGCCCAGCCCTGCCCCGAACCCAGTCCCAGCCCGGCCACAGCTTCGCCACAGTTCCTGCCCTACCCCTGTCCCCAGCCCCAGGCCTAGCCCAGCCCTGCCCTCAGCCCAGCCCCAGCCCAGCCCCAGCCCCAGCCCTGCACAGAACCCAGCCCCAGCCCGGCCCCAGCCCTGCCCCAGCTCGGGCCCCAGCCCTGTCCCCAGCACTGGCCCCTGCCCCAGCCCCAGTCCTGCCCCATCCCAGCCCCCATCCCCAGCCCTGCCCCAGCCTCGGGCCCAGCCCCAGCCCTGGACCCAGCCCAGCCCCAGCCCAGGCCCAGCCACCGCCCAGACCCAGCCCTGGACCCAGCCCCAGCCCCAGCCCTGGACCCAGCCCAGCCCCAGCCCAGGCCCAGCCACCGCCCAGACCCAGCCTGGACCCAGCCCTGCCACAGGTCCTGCCCTAGCCCTGTCGCCATCCCTGGCTCCTGCCGCAGCCCCAGTCCTGCCCATCTCCGCCCCAAACCCCAGCCCTGTGCCAGCCCAGCCCTCAGCCCAGCCCCAGCCCCAGCCCTACCCCAGCCCCACCCTCGTCCCCAGCACAGCCCCTGCCCAAGCCCTACCCCAGCCCAGTCCCGGTCCCAGCCCCAGCCCCAGCCCTGCCCCAGCCCAAGCCCCAGCCCAAGCCCCAGCCCCAGCCCCATCCATTCCCCCAGCCCAGCCCATCCCCATCCCCATCCCTGCCCCCAGCCCAGCCCCAGCCCCAGCCCTACTCCAGCCCTGCCCCAGCCTCAGGCCCAGCCCTGCCCCAGGCCCAGCCCAGACCCCCAGCCCAGCCCCTGCCACCGCCCAGCCCCAGCCCTGGACCCAGCCCCAGCCCCAGCCCAAGCCCCAGCCCAGGGCTAGCCCAGCCCAGCCCCAGCCCCAGCCCTGGACCCAGCCCCAGTCCCAGCCCCCGCCATGCCCCAGCCCCAGCCCTGCACCGAACCCAGCCCCAGCCCGGCCCCAGCCCTGCCCCAGCCCTGCCCCAGCCCTGGCCCAGCACCGGCCCTAGCCCTGTCCCCAGCCCCTGATCCAGCCCCATCCGTTCCCCCAGCCCATCCTAGCCCCATGCCTATCCCTGCCCCCAGCCCTGCTCCAGCCCCAGCCCTACTCCAGCCCTGCCCCAGCCTCGGGCCCAGCCCTACCCCAGTGTCTATGGATCTGTCACGAGCCCATTGGTATGTTGCATCTCTGCCTTGATGTCCTGATGAATCGTGAGCCCACCGAGCTAAGAATATCTCACCTCGGTGTTTCCAGTCGAGATCAAGATTAGAGTCCATGTCTACTTGAGAAACTCTTGCAGCTAGATCTGCCTGATGGTTGTGTTGCTGTTCCTCAGTAGCTTTGCTCTTAGGAATGTGAGCATCGATGTGTCTCACTTTCACTGGAATTCTCTCGATTCGATCAGCAATATCCTGCCACAGGTTGGCTGCCCAAATGGGTTTTCCTTTCCTCTGCCAACCACTCTTCTTCCAGTTCTTTAGCCAACCCCATAGAGCATTGGCTACCATCCATGAGTCGGTGTAGAGATAAAGCTTTGGCCATCTCTCACGTTCAGCCACGTCGAGAGCTAGCTGGACAGCTTTTACCTCTGCAAACTGACTGGATTCTCCTTCTCCATCTTTCGCCTCTGCAACTCGGCGTGTTGGACTCCACAGTGCAGACTTCCACCTTCGCTTGTTTCCAACAAGACGACAGGAACCGTCTGTGAACAAAGCGTATTTCTTTTCATCATCAGAGAGGTCATTGTAAGGAGGAGCTTCCTCAGCACGAGTTACTTTCTCCTCTGGAGGTTTAGCACAGTTGATACCTTCAGGCCAACTTGAGATCACCTCCACTAGACCAGGTCTTTCAAGATTTCCCATTCGAGCTCTCTGTGTTATCAGAGCCATCCACTTAGACCAGGTTGAGTCTGTGGCATGATGTGGTGTGGATCCTTTGCCTTTGAACATCCAATTCAAAACTGGTAATCTGGGAGCTAGGAGAAGTTGTGATTCAGTTCCTATTACTTCAGAAGATGCTTTTACTCCTTCATAGGCAGCTAAAATTTCTTTCTCTGTTGGAGTATAATTAGCCTCTGAACCTCTGTAACCTCGACTCCAGAAACCAAGAGGTCGTCCACGTGTCTCTCCTGGAGCTTTTTGCCACAAGCACCAGGTTGGACCATTGTCACTTGCAGCCGTGTACAAAATGTTCTTAATGTCTGGACCATCTCGGACAGGTCCCAGACCCATTGCTTGAATTACCTCTTGCTTTATCTGGTCAAAGGCTGCTTGTTGTTCGGGGTCCCCAGTGGAAATGGTTTCTCTTTCGAGTCACATCATACAGAGGTTTCACAATCTGACTGTATCCAGGAATGTGCAGTCTCCAAAATCCCACTATCCCCAAGAAACGTAGGGTCTCTTGCTTGTTTGTGGGACTTGCCATGGTAGAGACTCTATTTACCACATCCACTGGAATGTGTCGGCGTCCATCCTGCCATCGCACTCCCAGAAACTGAATCTCTGTGGTAGGTCCTTTCACCTTGTCTCGCTTGATGGCAAAACCTGCATCCAGAAGAATGTCAATGATTTTGTTACCTTTCTCGAAGACTTCCTCAGCAGTTTTACCCCAGACGATGATATCATCGATGAACTGGATGTGTTCTGGAGCACCGCCTTTCTCCAGAGCATTGTGGATCACTGCATGACAGATGCTTGTGCTGTGGATCCAGCCCATTGGCAGCCTGTTGAAAGTGTACTGGATTCCTCTCCAGGTGAAAGCAAAACTGAGGCCTGCATTCCTCTGCTATGGGAATAGAGAGAAAAATGCATTAGCAATGTCTATGGTAGCATACCATTTGGCCTCTTTGGATTCCAGCTCATACTGTAGCTCCATCATGTCTGGTACTGCTGCACTCATAGGTGGTGTTACTTCATTTAGGGCTCGGTAGTCTACTGTCAGACGCCAGTCTCCATTCTGCTTCCGCACAGGCCACACTGGACTGTTGAAAGGGGAATGAGTTTTGCTGACGACTTTCTGACTTTCCAACTAACGAATCAGATTCTGAATGGGCAACAAAGAGTCACGGTTGGTTCTGTATTGTCTGTGATGCACAGTCTGAGAAGCAACCGGGCAGTTTAATGTCCTGTATCTTATGTTGTCCCACAACTGCAGATTCATCAGAAAGTTCAGGTCTGGCAGACAGCTTCAATTTTTGTCCATCAATTTCTATAGAAGCTACTCCAAAAGCCCATTTGTAACCTTTAGGGTCTTTGAAACGCCCTTCTCTCAGAAAATCAATTCCCAAAATACAAGGTGCATCAGGTCCGGTCACAACTGTATGCTTCCTCCATTGTTTACCAGTTAGACTTATATTAACCTCTACCCTTACTTAACTCTTGAGATCCACCAGTGACTCCCAGAATAGTTATAGACTCTGATCCCTGATAATTTGATGGTATTATGGTGCACTGAGCTCCTGTGTCAACCAAGGCCCTGTACTTCCGAAATTGTGAAGTGCCAGGCCACTGGATGTACACATCCCAATAGATTCTATTATCTCTGTTATCCCTCTCCTCCCCCTGGCGGGAGGCAGGGCACCCCTAGTTATGGGGAACATGTGCACATGTGCATTGCACATATTGCGCAGGGTTATAACTTTGCATGTTATAACTGGAGCCACTGTTGGAGCCATAAGAGTCGTTCTGGGGAGCTGTGGAAGTAACAGCTACCCTTCTGGTATTGCTACCTTGGGTTCTGCCACTTTGCAATTCCCTCAGTCTCCTGAAAAAGATTAGAAGTTGGTTGGCCATCCCAGCGGTTCATGTTCTCACCAAACTGATCACGCAGAGTTATCCAAATAGTTCTACGTGATTGCCTTGGTGGTCTGTTTTGGAACGACCTGTTTTGGAATGTCCTGTTTTGGAATGACCTCCTTGGAGGACGTGTATTCCTCACAGATGAGACTTGTACCCACCTGGAGGAAGAATTGAAACTATCCCTTTGTGCCAATTGGGATATGGAATTTCTAAATTCATCTTTTAACTCTCTTATGCAATTCTGAATATCACCAGACATAGTTTTAATGGCTGAAACCAACGAACCACGTGTCATGCTATCCTCCAATTGTCTCATTTGATCACTGAATTGGCCAACCGTAGGAGAAGCTCCACCATAACTTCTTGACACAATTCTGCTTGCCAGAATGTTTGCATAATTAGAAGGAGCAAGTTTGATGATCTTTTTAGCAAGACCAATACCCACAGGAATGTCATCAGGATTCAGAGTTTCATGTTCACCATAGAGTAGCTCTCTAACAGCAAATTCTCTCAAGCGCTTAATTCCCTCATCTATGGTAGTCCAGGGTTTAGGATTCCATGGAAGATCATCTCGGGAAGGGTATCTCATATCTCAGGGCAACCGCTATTAAGAGGCGTATCCACAGATTAACCTTACCGAGAGCTTCGCCTAGATGTCTATCTATTCCATTGTCCCTTGAGAGAGTTCCTAACTGAGCTGCTGACTTGTCTCCAACTGTTAGAGCTGAAGCACCTGTATCATAACACCTACTAAGCCAAGCTAGAACTGGCTCCTTATCTGCCCTGGTGAAATCTTTACGGACATTTCTCAATTCCTCCCGTGGTGACGAACAGTCTGTAATGTCATCTTCATCTTCATCTCCCTGAATTCTTTGCCCGTAAAATCCTGCTGTCATTCTCCTAAGGATCTCTTTAAGCTGAGAACCACCTTTGCCAGCTGCTTTCCTAGCTTCATCTCTATCCTGCTTTGATCTCACTAGGTTAGCTAGATCTTTAAAACAAACCTTCTCTTCCTCCTGAGCAGGATCTTTTAGAGTAGAGGGCCCCTCACCAGGATCAGTCTCCTCCTCTTCTTCTCCATCTTTGCCCTTTCCAGCTCTAGTCTTTAAAGGAGCCACCTTAACTGGAGCTGTGTTTGAATTTACAGCCACCTTAATGGAAGCTGACAGGTCCTGAGATAAATCAGCTGCTGGGGCAGTGACTTCCGGTCCCACCGAGGGGAGTGGGTGGAAGTGACGTTGCTCTGTTAATGGCCGACGGAGAAGAAGAAGAAGGAGAAGGAGTAGGAGAAGGAGTAGGTGCCATGTTGATACCAGCCGATGCCCTTGGCTGCTTGCTAGAATCAGCAAAGTCATTTAGAGCTGCCTTACCAATTAACTTTTTAGCCTTCTTTTTGACTGACACGGGTTCTCCACAGTCCTCATCACTAGATGACTCTGGGACTGATCGAGAGCCACGGCGTTTTCTTTTTGACCTAGTTTTAATAACAAAACACGCCCTGGACACCTTTTTCTCTCGCCGCAAAGAAATCAGGAGATACACGTTAATTATCACTGAAAGCAGGATTATACACATCAAATAAATCACTTTTGGATCCCAGGCATCACCTAAAGTTACCGTCTCCTCAGGCGGAATCTTAAAACCCTTTATCTCAATTGGGAGAGTGGTGGAGGTAACATTCCTGTATCTCACTGGCCATAATAAATTAATACATTTTCCATACCATAATTTAACTTTATACATAACCCACATATAAATTGTCCGCACCAAATATTTACCCAGGTAATCCAAAATCAAACCCAAACAATACCTGTAAACCAGAGCCCCAAAAATTGAAAAGAATAATCGCTCCACAAACCACAATACCTTCATGTTTGCTAATTCAGCTAGAAAACACTAAATCAATCAGATAATAAATTAAACTAATTATCTGCCCCACGTTGGGCGCCAATAAAAAAAATGTGGTGGGATGGAAGGGGTAAGGCCGAGAAGCCTCCTCCCTTCCCCCTTGTAAAGTAAAAGGGAAAAAAAAAATTGAAGGGAAAGGAAAAAAAACTCGCAAGCTGAATTAGCAAAGCAGTGGAGCTATATTTACAAAGCGATGTAGGGTTTGCAGGGAGATATTTACAAATTTACAATATCTACAATATATACAAAGATATACAACAGAGTAACACAGAAATGAGAGTAATCCCCCCTCGGCAGAGGGGGGTCCCCCACCTCCGCTCTCCCCTCTCTTCCCCCCCCTTTCCCCAGAATGGGATAGAAAGAGAAAGGGAAGAGAGGAAAAAAAAATTAGAAGCAGTTTGTGTTAATTGGAAGGGAGTTAGTATACAGGCCTGGTATCTTGTTTTCAAGGCCGGGGCCTTGGCAGAAAGCCCAGGACAGAAAGCTGCTGCATGGAGAAGAGGCGGAAGCAAGACTGATAGAAAAGTCGTGGAAATGTCCAGTATAGTCCCAGCTCAGAAGTGCTTCCTCCCACTCATCCAATGAAATTAGTTTAGACTATTCCTTCCGTTTACCAACTTCCGTCCACCATATTCTCTTTCTTAAGGGGGCAACGTCAACCCCAGCCCAGACCCCAGCCCAGCCCCACCCTCATCCCCAGCCCAACCCCAGCCCCAGTCCCAGCCCTGCATCGAACTCAGCCCCGGCCCAGCCCCAGCCCTGTCCTCAGCCCCGGCCCCTGCCCCAGCCCCAGCCCTGCCCCAGCCCAGCCCCAGCCACTGCCCAGCACTAGCACTGGACTCAGCCCCAGCCCCAGCCCTGGCCCCAGCCCAGCCCTAGCCCAGCCCAGCCCAGCCCCAGCCCCTGCCCCAGCCCTGAATCCAGACCCAGCCCCAGCCCGGCCCCAGCCCTGCCCCAGCTCGGGCCCCAGCCCTGTCCCCACCCCCGGCCGCTGCACCAGCCCTAGTCCTGCCCCAGCCCAGCCCAGCCCCAGCCCAGCCCCAGCCCCAGCCCTGCACTGACCCCAGCCCCAACCCCAGCCCCACCCCCGGCCTCAGCCCCGGCCCCAGCCCAGCCCCAGCTCCAGCCCTGCCCCAGCCCAGCCCAAGCCACAGCCCAGCCCCAGCCCTGGACCCAGCCCCAGCCCCAGCCCTGCCCTCAGCCCAGACCAAGCCACAGCCCAGCCCTGCCCCGAACCCAGTCCCAGCCCGGCCACAGCTTCGCCACAGTTCCTGCCCTAGCCCTGTCCCCAGCCCCAAACCCTAGCCTAGCCCTGCCCTCAGCCCAGCCCCAGCCCAAGCCACAGCCCAGCCCCAGCACTGGCCCCTGCCCCAGCCCCAGTCCTGCCCCATCCCAGCCCCCATCCCCAGCCCTGCCCCAGCCTCGGGCCCAGCCCCAGCCCTGGACCCAGCCCAGCCCCAGCCCAGGCCCAGCCACCGCCCAGACCCAGCCCTGGACCCAGCCCCAGCCCCAGCCCTGGACCCAGCCCCAGCCCTGCAACGACCCCAGCCCCAGCCCCAGCCCCTGCCATGCCCCAGCCCCAGCCCTAGCCCAGCCCTGCTCTCAGCCCAGCCCCAGCCCCAGCCCAGCCCAAGCCACAGGCCAGTCCCAGCCCCAGCCCTGCCCCAGCCCCAGCCCCACCCTCGGCCCCCACCCAACCCCAGCCCCCAGCCCTACCCCAGCCTTGCCCCAGGCCCAGTCCCATCTCCAGCCGTGCCTCCAGCCCAGCCCCAGCCCAAGGCCCAGCCTCCAGCCTAGTCCTGCCCCAGCCCTGGCCCCACCCAGCCCCAGAGCCCTGTCCCAGGCCCAGCCCAGACCCCAGCCCAGCCTCAGCCCCCAGCCCCAGCCCTGCCGCAGCCCCAGCCCTGCCCCAGCCCCACTTTCGGCCCCAGCCCAGCCCCAGCCCTAGCCCTACCCCAGCCCTGCCCCAGCAACCGGGCCCAGCCCTGCCCCAGGCCTAGCCCCAGTCCCAGCCCCAGCTCTGGCCCAGCCCTGCCCCAGCCCTGGCTCCTGCCCCAGCCCCCGGCCCCAGCCCCAGCCCCAGCCCTGCCCAAGCCTTGGTTCCAGCCCCGGCCCCAGCCCAGCCCCAACCTTGGCCCCAGCCCTGCCCTAGTTCCAGCCCTGCCCCAGCCCTGCCCCCAGATTCGGGCCCCAGCCCAGCCCCAGCCCTAGCCCTGCCCCAGTCCACGCCCCAGCCCACCCTCAGCCCCGGCCCCAGCCCGGCCCCAGCCACAGCCCTAGCCCCATACCTGCCCTTAGCCCAGCCCCAGCCCGGCCCCCCAGCCCCAGCCCCAGCCCAGCCCCTGCCCTGGACCCAGTCCCCAGCCCCAGCCCTGTCCCAGGCCCCGCCCCAGCCCCAGCTACAGTGCAGCCCCCAGCCCCAGTCCCAGCCCCAGTCCCAGCCCCAGCCCTGGCCCCAGGCCAGCCTAACCTAGCCCTGCCCTCAGCCCAGCCCCAGCCCTGGAACCAGTCCCAGCCCCAGCCCCAGCCCCTGTCCTGCCCCATCCCAGCTCCCATACCCAGCCCTGCCCAAGCCCTGCCCTCAGCCCAGCCCGAGCCCCAGCCCCGGCCCCAGCCCAGCCCCAGCCCTAGCCCAACCTTGGCCCCAGCCCCAGCCCCAGCCCCATCCCTGCCCCCAGCCCAGCCCCCAGCCGCAGCCCCAACCTTGGCCCAAGCCCTGCCCCAGCTCCAGCCCCAGCCGCAGCCCCAGCCCAGCCCCAGCCCCAGCCCCAGCCCTGCCCCAGCCCAGCCCCAGCCACCACTCAGCCCCCAGGCCTGGACCCATCCCCTGCCCCATCCCTGCCCCCCAGCACAGCCCCAGCCCCACTCTGGACCCAGCGCCAGCCCCCAGCCCAGCCCCAGCCCCAGCCCAGCCCCTGCCCTGGACCCAGTCCCAGCCCCAGCCCTGTCCCAGGCCCCGCCCCCAGCCCCCAGCTACAGCGCAGCCCCAGCCCCAGTCCCAGCCCCAGTCCCCAGTCCCAGCCCCAGCCCTGGCCCCAGGCCAGCCCTAACCTAGCCCTGCCCTCAGCCCAGCCCCAAGCCCCTGTCCCCAGTCCCAGCCCCAGCCCCAGCCCCTGTCCTGCCCCATCCCAGCTCCCATACCCAGCCCTGCCCAAGCCCTGCCCTCAGCCCAGCCCCAAGCCCCAGCCCCGCCCGCCCCAGCCCCAGCCCCAGCCCTAGCCCCAACCTTGGCCCCAGACCCAGCCCCAGCCCCATCCCTGCCCCCAGCCCAGCCCCAGCCCCAGCCCCAAACTTGGCCCCAGCCCCTGCCCCAGTCCCAGCCCCAGCCCCGGCCCCAGACTCGGCCCAAGCCCAGCCCCAGACCTAGCCCTGCCCCAGTCCCCCGCCCCAGCCCTAGCCCTATCCCAGCCCTGCCCTTAGTTCAGCCCTGCCCCTTAGCCCAGCCCCAGCCCGGCCCCAGCCCTGGACCCAGCCCCAGGCCCTGCCCCAGCCCCACCCTCGTCCCCAGCCCAGCCCCTGCCCCAGCCATATCCCAGCCCAGCCCCGGTCCCCAGCCCAGCCCAGCCCTGCCCCAGCCTCAGCCCCAGCCCCAGCCCCAGCCCCATCCCTGCCCCCAGCCCAGCCCCAGCCCCAGCCCCAGCCTTGGCCCCAGCCCTGCCCCAGTCCCGGCCCCAGCCCCGGCCCCAGACTTGGCCCAAGCCCAGCCCCAGACCTAGCCCTGCCCCAGTCCCCGCCCCAGCCCCACCCTCAGCCCCAGCCCCAGCCCTAGCCCTAGCCCAGCCCTGCCCTTAGTTCAGCCCTGCCCTTAGCCCAGCCCCAGCCCAGCCCCAGCCCTGGACGCAGCCCCAGGCCCTGCCCCAGCCCCACCCTCGTCCCCAGCCCCAGTCCCTACCCGAGCCCTAACCCAGCCCAGTTCCGGTCCCAGCCTAGGCCCAGCCCTGCCCCAGCCCAAGCCCCAGCCCAAGCCCCAGCCCCAGTCCTGCCCAAGCCTTGGTTCCAGCCCTGCCCCAGCACAGCCCCCAGCCTCAGCCCTGCCCCAGCCCTAGCCCCAGCCCTGTCCGCAGCCCCAGCCCCAGCCCCAGCCCCAGCCCCAGCCTCAGCCCTGGCCCCACCCCTGCCCCAGCCCCATCCCTGCCCACAGCCCAGCTCAAGCCCAGCCCTGGCCCCAGCCCCTGCCCCAGCCCCACCCTCGTCCCCAGCTCAGTCCCTACCCCAGCCCCTGCCCCAGCCCAAGCCCCTGCCCCAGTCCTGCCCAAGCCTTGGTTCCAGCCCTGTCCCAGCACAGCCCCAGCGTCAGCCCTGCCCCAGCCCTAGCCACAGCCCTGTCCCCAGCCCCGGCACCAGCCCTGCCCCAGTCCCAGCCTGTCCCCAGCCCTGCCCCCAGCCCCGGCCCGAGCCCTGTCCCCAGCCCATGCCCCAGCCCTGCACCAGCCCAGCCCCAGCCCCGGCCTCAACCTCAGATCCAGCCGTGCTCCCAGCCCCGGCCACAGCCACCACTCCAGCCCTACCCCAGCCCTGCCCCAGACCCAGCCCAGCCCCCAGCCCAGCTCCACCCTCATCCCCAACCCAGCCTCAGCCACAGCCCAGCCCCAGCCCAGCCCCAGCCACCGCCCAGCCCCCAGCCCTGGCCCCAGCCCAGCCCTAGCCCAGCCCAGTCCCAGCCCCAGCCCTGGACCCAGACCAAGCCCAAGCCCAGCCCCAGCCCCAGCCCTGCACCAACCCCAGCCCCAGCCCAGCCCCAGCCCCATCCATGCCCCCAGTCCCAGCCCTAGCCCAGCCCTGACCTCAGCCCAGCCCCATGCCTGGACCCAGCCCCAGCCCTGCCCCTAACCCAGCCCCAGCCCAGCCCCAGCCTTCCCCCCAGCTCCGGCCCTAGCCCTGTCCCCAGCCCCGGCCCCTGCCCCAGCCCCAGTCCTGCCCCATCCCAGCCCCCAGCCCCAGCCGTGCCCCAGTCCCAGCCACAGACCCGGCCCCCAGCCACAGCCCATCCTCAGCCCTATCCCGGCCCCCAGCCCAGCCCCAATCCCAGCCCTACCCCAGCCCAGGCCCAGCCACAGCCCAGCCCCAGCCCTGGACCCAGCCCCAGACCCAGACCCAGCCCCAGCCCTGCCCCAGACCCACTCCTAGCCCAGCCCTGCCCTCAGCCCCAGCCCAGCCCCGGCCCCAGCCCTGCCCATGACCAGCCCCAACCCCAGCCCCAGCCCCAGCCCAGCCCCAGCCCCTTGACCCAGCCCCAGCCCCAGCCCCAGCCCTGCCCCTGCCCCAGCCCAAGCCACAGCCCAGCCCCAGCCATGGACCCAGCCCCAGCCCAGCCCTGCCCCAGCCCAGACCAAGCCACAGCCCGGCCCTGCCCCGAACCCAGACCCAGCCCGGACCCAGCACTGCCACAGGTCCTGCCCTAGCCCTGTCGCCATCCCTGGCCCCTGCCCCAGCCCCAGTCCTGCCCATCTCGCCCCAAATCCCAGCCCTGCGCCAGCCCTGCCCTCAGCCCAGCCCCAGCCACAAACCCAGCCCCCCAGCCCCAGCCCTGGCCCCAGCCGAGCCCTACCCCAGCCCAGCCCCAGCCCCAGCCCTGGACCCAGACCCAGCCCTGCCCCCAGCCCCAGCCCTGCACCGACCCCAGCCCCAGCCTGGCCCCAGCCCTGCCCCAGCTCGGGCCCCAGCCCTGCCCCATGCCCCGCCCAGACCCCAGCCCTGCCCCCTACCACCGCCCAGCCCCAGCCCTGGACCCAGCTCCAGCCCCAGCCCTGGATCCAGCCCAGGCCTAGCCCAGCCCAGCCCCCAGCCCCAGCCCTGGACCCAGCCCCAGCCCCATCCCTGCCATGCCCCAGCCCCAGCACTGCACCGAACCCAGCCCCAGCCTGGCCCCAGCCCTGCCCCAGCCCGGCCCCAGCCTTGGCCCCACCTCTGGCCCTAGCCCTGTCCCCCAGCCCCCTGATCCAGCCCCATCCGTTCCCCCAGCCCATCCTAGCCCCATCCCTATCCCTGCCCCCAGCCCTGCTCCAGCCCCAGCCCTACTCCAGCCCTGCCCCAGCCTCGGGCCCAGCCCTACCCCAGGCCCAGCCCAGACCCCAGCCCAGCCCCACCCTCATCCCCAGCCCAACCCCAGCCCCAGTCCCCAGCCCTGCATCGAACTCAGCCCCGGCCCAGCCCCAGCCCTGTCCTCAGCCCCGGCCCCTGCCTCAGCCCCAGCCCTGCCCCAGCCCAGCCCCAGCCACTGCCCAGCCCTAGCACTGGACTCAGCCCCAGCCCCAGCCCTAGCCCAGCTCAGCCCAGCCCCAGCCCCAGCCCTGAATCCAGACCCAGCCCCAGCCCAGCCCCAGCCCCAGCCCTGCACCGACCCCAGCCCCCAGCCCGGCCCCAGCCCTGCCCCAGCTCGGGCCCCAGCCCTGTCCCCACCCCCGGCCGCTGCACCAGCCCTAGTCCTGCCCCATCCCAGCCCAGCCCCAGCCCCAGCCCCAGCCCCAGCCCTGCACTGACCCCAGCCCCAGCCCCAGCCCCACCCCCACCCCCGGCCTCAGCCCCGGCCCCAGCCCAGCCCCAGCTCCAGCCCCTGCCCCCAGCCCAGCCCAAGCCACAGCCCAGCCCCAGCCCTGGACCCAGACACAGCCCCAGCCCTGCCCTCAGCCCAGACCAAGCCACAGCCCAGTCCTGCCCCGAACCCAGTCCCAGCCCGGCCACAGCTTCGCCACAGTTCCTGCCCTAGCCCTGTCCCCAGCCCCAAACCCTAGCCTAGCCCTGCCCTCAGCCCAGCCCCAGCCCTGCCCCAGTCTCAGCCCCAGCTCTGGCCCCAGGCCAGCCCTAACTTAGCCCGGCCCAAGCCCCAGGCCTAGCCCAGTCCTGCCCTCAGCCCAACCCCAGCCCAGCCCCAGCCCCAGCCCTGCACCGAACCCAGCCCCAGCCCGGCCCCAGCCCTGCCCCAGCTCGGGCCCCAGCCCTGTCCCCAGCACTGGCCCCTGCCCCAGCCCCAGTCCTGCCCCATCCCAGCCCCCATCCCCAGCCCTGCCCCAGCCTCAGGCCCGGGCCCAGCCCCAGCCCTGGACCCAGCCCAGCCCCCAGCCCAGGCCCAGCCACCGCCCAGACCCAGCCCTGGACCCAGCCCCAGCCCCAGCCCTGGACCCAGCCCCAGCCCTGCAACGACCCCAGCCCCAGCCCCAGCCCCTGCCATGCCCCAGCCCCAGCCCTGCACCGAACCCAGCCCCATCCCTGCCCCCAGCCCAGCCCTAGCCCCTGCCCCAGCCCCAGCCCCCCGCCCTGCTCCAGCCCCTGCCCTAGCCCAGCCCTGCTCTCAGCCCAGCCCCCAGCCCCAGCTCAGCCCAAGCCACAGCCCAGTTCCAGCCCCCAGCCCTGGACCCAGACCCCAGCCCTGCCACAGGTCCTGCCCTAGCCCTGTCGCCATCCCTGGCCCCTGCCCCAGCCCCAGTCCTGCCCATCTCCGCCCCAAACCCCAGCCCTGTGCCAGCCCAGCCCTCAGCCCAGCCCCAGCCCCAGCCCTACCCCAGCCCCATCCTCGTCCCCAGCCCAGCCCCTGCCCAAGCCCTACCCCAGCCCCATCCTCGTCCCCAGCCCAGCCCCTGCCCAAGCCCTACCCCAGCCCAGTCCCGGTCCCCAGCCCCAGTCCCAGCCCTGCCCCAGTCCAAGCCCCAGCCCCAGCCCCAGCCCCAGCCCCAGCCCCAGCCCCAGCCCCATCCGTTCCCCCAGCCCAGCCCATCCCCATCCCCATCCCTGCCCCCAGCCCAGCCCCAGCCCCAGCCCCAGCCCTACTCCAGCCTTGCCCCAGCCTCAGGCCCAGTCCTGCCCCAGGCCCAGCCCAGACCCCAGCCCAGCCCCTGCCACTGCCCAGCCCCAGCCCTGGACCCAGCCCCAGCCCCAGCCCTGGGCCCAGCCCAGGGCTAGCCCCAGCCCAGCCCCAGCCCCAGCCCTGGACCCAGCCCCAGTCCCAGCCCCCGCCATGCCCCAGCCCCAGCCCTGCACCGAACCCAGCCCCAGCCCGGCCCCAGCCCTGCCCCAGCCTGGCCCCAGCCCTGGCCCAGCACCGGCCCTAGCCCTGTCCCCAGCCCCCTGATCCAGCCCCATCCGTTCCCCCAGCCCATCCTAGCCCCATCCCTATCCCTGCCCCCAGCCCTGCCCCAGCCCGAGTACAAGCCACAGCCCAGCCCTGCCCTGAACCCAGACCCAGCCCGGGCCCAACCCTGCCACAGGTCCTGCCCTAGCCCTGTCGCCATCCCTGGCCCCTGGCCCCTTCCCCAGCCCCAGTCCTGCCCATCTCCACCCCAAACCCCAGCCCTGCGCCAGCCCTGCCCTCAGCCCAGCCCCAGCCCCAGCCCCAGCCCGGCACCAGCCCTGCGCCAGCCCCGGCCACAGCCCCGGCCCCAGCCCCAGCCCAGCCCCCGCCCTATCCCTGCCCCAGCCCAGCCCCGGCCCCAGCCCCAGCCCAGCCCCCGCCCTATCCCTGCCCAGCCCAGCCCCAGCCCAGCCCCAGCCCTGCCCCAGCCCAAGCCCAGCCCCCAGCCCTGGCCCCAGGCCAGCCCTAACCTAGCCCTGCCCCAGCCCCAGGCCTAGCCCAGCCCTGCCCTTAGCCCAGCCCCAGCCCCTGGTACCAGGCCCAGCCCTACCCCGAACCCAGCCCAGCCCAGCCCCAGCCCTGCCCCATCACAGCCCCCATTCCCAGCCCTTCCCAAGGCCCTGCCTCAGCCCAGCCCAAGCCCCAGCCCTGCTCCAGCCCTGCCTCAGCCCCCGGCCCCAGCCCTGTCCCCAGCCCCAGTCACAGCCCAGCCCCAGCCCTGTCCCAGTGCCCGCCCAAGCCCCAGCCCCAGCCCAGCCCCAACCCTGCCCCAGCCCCCAGCCCCAGCCCCAGCCCCAGCCCCAGCCCTGCCCAAGGCCTTGGTTCCAGCCCTGGCCCCAACACAGCCCCAGCCCCACCCCCAGCCTCAGCCCCGCACCCCAGCCCAGCCCCAGCCCCATCCATGCCCCCAGCCCAGCCCTAGCCCAGCCCCTGCCCCCAGCCCAGCCCCAGCCCGGCCCCAGCTCCACCCCTAGCCCTGTACCCAGCCCCAGCCCCTGCCCCAGCCCCAGTCCTGCCCCATCCCAGCCCCCAGCCGCAGCCGTGCCCCAACCCTGCCCTCAGCCCAGCTCTGTCCCCAGCCCAGCCCCAGCCCTGCCCCAGTCCCAGCAACAGCCCCGGCCCCAGCCACAGCCCATCCCCAGTCCTATCCAGGCCCCCAGCCCAGCCCCAGCCCCAGCCCTGCCCCAGCCCAAGCCCAGCCCCAGCCCAGCCCCTGCCCGGAACGAGCCCCAGCCCCACCCCAGCCTCAGCGCCAGCCACAGCCCAGCCACAGCCCTGGACCCAGACCCAGCCCCAGACCCAGCCCCAGTCCTGCCCCAGCCCCAACCCTAGCCTAGCCCTGCCCTCAACACAGACCCAGCCCTGCCCCAGCCCCAGCCCAGCCTTGCCCTCAGCCCCAGCCCCAGCCCCGCCCTCGGCCCCAGCCCAGCCCCAGCCCCAGCCCTGGACCCAGCCCCAGCCCCAGCCCAGCCACGGCCCCAGCCCTGCCCATCGCCCAGCCCCAGCCCCAGCCCCAGCCCAGCCCCAGCCCTTGACCCAGCCCCAGCCCCAGCCCAGCCCCAGCTCCAGCCCTGCCCCTGCCCAGCCCAAGCCACAGCCCAGCCCCAGCCCTGGACCCAGCCCCAGCCCGAGCCCTGCCCCAGCCCAGCCCAAACCACAGCCCAGCCCTGCCCCGAACCCAGACCCAGCCTGGACCCAGCCCCAGCCCCAGCCCTGGACCCAGCCCCAGCCCTGCAACGACCCCAGCCCCAGCCCCAGCCCCAGCCCCAGCCCCTGCCATGCCCCAGCCCCAGCCCCTGCCATGCCCCAGCCCCAGCCCTGCACCGAACCCAGCCCCATCCCTGCCCCCAGCCCAGCCCTAGCCCAGCCCCAGCCCCAGCCCCCGCCCTGCCCCAGCCCCAGCCCTAGCCCAGCCCTGCTCTCAGCCCAGCCCCAGCCCCAGCCCAGCCCAAGCCACAGCCCAGTCCCAGCCCCAGCCCTGGACCCAGACCCAGCCCTGCCCCAGCCCAGCCCAAGCCACAGCCCAGCCCCAGCCCCAGCCCTGCACCCAGACCCAGCCAAAGCCCAGCCCCAGCCCCAGCCCTGCACCGACCCCAGCCCCAACCCTGCCCTCAGCCCAGCCCTGTCCCCAGCCCAGCCCCAGCCCTGCCCCAGTCCCAGCCACAGCCCTGGCCCCAGCCACAGCTCATCCCCAGCCCTATCCCGGCCCCCAGCCTCAGCCCCAGCCCTAGCCCTGCCCCTGCCCATCCCCCAGCCACAGCCCAGCCCCAGCCCTGGACCCAGACCCAGCCCCAGCCCCAACCCCACTCCTGACCCAGCCCCAACCCTAGCCTAGCCCTGCCCTCAACACACACCCAGCCCTGGCCCAGCCCCAGCTCAGCCCTGCCCTCAGTCCCAGCCCCAGCCCCCGCCCCACCCTCGGCCCCAGCCCAGCCCCCGTCCCACCCTCGCCCCCAGCCCAGCCCCCGCCCCACCCTCGGCCCCAGCCCAGCCCCCCGCCCCACCCTCGCCCCCAGCCCAGCCCCAGTGCCAGCCCTGGCCCCAGCCCCAGCCCCAACCCAGCCCCAGCCCTTGACCCAGCCCCAGCCCCAGCCCAGCCCTGCTCTCAGCCCAGCCCCAGGCCTGGACCCAGCCCCAGCCCTGCCACGGACTCAGCCCCAGCCCCAGCCCCAGCCCAGCCCAAGCCACAGCCCAGTTCCAGCCCTAGCCCTGGACCCATCCCCAGCCCTGCCCCAGCCCAGCCCAAGCCACAGCCCAGCCCCAGCCCCAGCCCTGCACCCAGACCCAGCCAAAGCCCAGCCCCAGCCCCAGCCCTGCACCGACCCCAGCCCCAACCCTGCCCTCAGCCCAGCCCTGTCCCCAGCCCAGCCCCAGCCCTGCCCCAGTCCCAGCCACAGCCCTGGCCCCAGCCACAGCTCATCCCCAGCCCTATCCCGGCCCCGAGCCTCAGCCCCAGCCCTAGCCCTGCCCCTGCCCATCCCCAGCCACAGCCCAGCCCCAGACCTGGACCCAGACCCAGCCCCAGCCCCAACCCCACTCCTGACCCAGCCCCAACCCTAGCCTAGCCCTGCCCTCAACACACACCCAGCCCTGGCCCAGCCCCAGCTCAGCCCTGCCCTCAGTCCCAGCCCCAGCCCCGCCCCCACCCTCGGCCCCCAGCCCAGCCCCCGCCCCACCCTCGCCCCCAGCCCAGCCCCCGCCCCACCCTCGGCCCCAGCCCAGCCCCCGCCCCACCCTCGCCCCCAGCCCAGCCCCAGTCCCAGTCCTTGACCCAGCCCCAGCCCCAACCCAGCCCCAGCCCTTGACCCAGCCCCAGCCCCAGCCCAGCCCTGCTCTCAGCCCAGCCCCAGGCCTGGACCCAGCCCCAGCCCTGCCACGGACTCAGCCCCAGCCCCAGCCCCAGCCCAGCCCAAGCCACAGCCCAGTTCCAGCCCTAGCCCTGGACCCATCCCCAGCCCTGCCCCAGCCCAGCCCAAGCCACAGCCCAGCCCCAGCCCCAGCCCTGCACCCAGACCCAGCCAAAGCCCAGCCCCAGCCCCAGCCCTGCACCGACCCCAGCCCCAACCCTGCCCTCAGCCCAGCCCTGTCCCCAGCCCAGCCCCAGCCCTGCCCCAGTCCCAGCCACAGCCCTGGCCCCAGCCACAGCTCATCCCCAGCCCTATCCCGGCCCCAGCCTCAGCCCCAGCCCTAGCCCTGCCCCTGCCCATCCCCAGCCACAGCCCAGCCCCAGCCCTGGACCCAGACCCAGCCCCAACCCTAGCCTAGCCCTGCCCTCAACACAGACCCAGCCCTGGCCCAGCCCCAGCTCAGCCCTGCCCTCAGTCCCAGCCCCAGCCCCCGCCCCACCCTCTGCCCCAGCCCAGCCCCCTTCCCACCCTTGGCCCCAGCCCAGCCCCAGCCCTTGACCCAGCCCCAGTCCTTGACCCAGCCCAGCCCCAGCCCCAGCACTGCCCCTGCCCAGCCCAAGCCACAGCCCAGTGCCAGCCCTGGCCCCAGCCCCAGCCCCAGCCCTGCCCCAGCCCAGCCCAAGCCACAGCCACAGCCCAGCCCTGCCCCGAACCCAGACCCAGCCCGGACCCAGCCCTGCCACAGGGCCTGCCCTAGCCCTGTCGCCATCCCTGGCCCCTGCCCCAGCCCCAGTCCTGCCCATCTCCGCCCCAAACCCCAGCCCTGCGCCAGCCCTGCCCTCAGCCCAGCCCTAGCCCCAGCCCTGCCCCAGCCCCACCCTCGTCCCCAGCCCAGCCCCTGCCAAGCTTTACCCCAGCCCAGTCCCGGTCCCAGCCCAGGCCCCAGCCCTGCCCCAGCCCAAGCCCCAGTCCCAGCCCCATCCGTTCCCCCAGCCCAGCCCATCCCCATCCCCATCCCAGCCCCCAGGCCAGCCCCAGCCCCAGCCCTGCACCGACCCCAGCCCCTGCCCGGCCCCAGCCCTGCCCCAGCTCGGGCCCTAGCCCTGTCCCCAGCCCTGGCCCCTGCCCCAGCCCCAGTCCTGCCCCATCCCAGCCCCCATCCCCAGCCCTGCCCCAGCCTCGGGCCCAGCCCCAGCCCTGGACCCAGCCCAGCCCCAGCCCAGGCCCAGCCCTGGACCCAGCCCCAGCTCCAGCCCTGGACCCAGCCCCAGCCCTGCAACGACCCCAGCCCCAGCCCCAGCCCCTGCCATGCCCCAGCCACAGCCCTGCACCGAACCCAGCCCCATCCCTGCCCCCAGCCCAGCCCTAGCCCAGCCCCAGTCCCAGCCCCCGCCCTGCCCCAGACCCAGCCCTAGCCCAGCCCTGCTCTCAGCCCAGCCCCAGGCCTGGACCCAGCCCCAGCCCTGCCCCGGACTCAGCCCCAGCCCCAGCCCAGGCCAAGCCACAGCCCAGTCCCAGCCCTAGCCCTGGACCCAGACCCAGCCCTGCCCCAGCTCAGCCGAAGCCACAGCCCAGCCCCAGACCCAGCCCTGCACCCAGACCCAGCCCTGCACCCAGACCCAGCCAAAGCCCAGCCCCAGCCCCAGCCCTGCACCGACCCCAGCCCCAACCCTGCCCTCAGCCCAGCACTGTCCCCAGCCCAGCCCCAGCCCTGCCCCAGTCCCAGCCACAGCCCTGGCCCCAGCCACAGCTCATCCCCAGCCCTATCCCGGCCCCCAGCCTCAGCCCCAGCCCTAGCCCTGCCCCTGCCCATCCCCAGCCACAGCCCAGCCCCAGCCCTGGACCCAGACCCAGCCCCAACCCTAGCCTAGCCCTGCCCTCAACACAGACCCAGCCCTGGTCCATCCCCAGCTCAGCCCTGCCTTCAGTCCCAGCCCCAGCCCCCGCCCCAGCCCTTGACCCAGCCCCAGCCCTTGACCCAGCCCCAACCCCAGCACTGCCCCAGCCCTTGACCCAGCCCCAGCCCTTGACCCAGCCCAGCCCCAGCCCCAGCCCTGCCCCTGCCCAGCCCAAGCCACAGCCCAGCCCCAGCCCTGGACCCAGCCCCAGCCCGAGCCCTGCCCCAGCCCAGCCCAAGCCACAGCCCAGCCCTGCCCCGAACCCAGACCCAGCCCGGACCCAGCCCTGCCACAGGGCCTGCCCTAGCCCTGTCGCCATCCCTGGCCCCTGCCCCAGCCCCAGTCCTGCCCATCTCCGCCTTAAACCCCAGCCCTGCGCCAGCCCTGCCCTCAGTCCAGCCCCAGCCCTGCCCCAGCCCCCCCCTCGTCCCCAGCCCAGCCCCTGCCCAAGCCCTACCCCAGCCCAGTCCCGGTCCCAGCCCAGGCCCCAGCCCTGCCCCAGCCCAAGCTCCAGCCCCATTCCCATCCCTGCCCCCAGCCCAGCCCCAGCCCCAGCCCTGCACCGACCCCAGCCCCAGCCCGGCCCCAGCCAGGCCCCAGCCCTGCCCCAGCTGGCCCCAGCCCTGGCCCAGCTCCGGCCCTAGCCCTGTCCCCAGCCCCTGCCCTAGCCCCAGCCCCATCCGTTCCCCCAGCCCAGCCCATCCCCATCCCCATCCCTGCCCCCAGTCCAGCCCCAGCCCCAGCCCCAGCCCTACTCCAGCCCTGCCCCAGCCTCGGGCCCAGCCCTGCCCCAGGCCCAGCCCAGACCCCAGCCCACCCCCTGCCACTGCCCAGCCCCATCCCTGGACCCAGCCCCAGCCCTGGCCCCAGCCCAGGCCTAGCCCACCCCAGCCCCAGCCCCAGCCCTGCACCGACCCCAGCCCCAACCCTGCCCTCAGCCCAGCCCTGTCCCCAGCCCAGCCCCAGCCCTGCCCCAGTCCCAGCCAAAGCCGTGGCCCCAGCCACAGCTCATCCCCAGCCCTATCCCGGCCCCCAGCCTCAGCCCCAGCCCTAGCCCTGCCCCAGCCCATCCCCATCCCCATCCCTGCCCCCAGCCCGGCCGCAGCCCTGCCCCAGCCTCAGGCCCAGCCCTGCCCCAGGCCCATCCCAGACCCCAGCCCAGCCGCTACCCACCGCCCAGCCCCAGCCCCGGCCCCAGCCCTAGCCCCAGCCCTGGGCCCAGCCCAGGCGTTGCCCAGCCCAGCCCCGGGCCCCAGCCCTGGACCCAGCCCTAGCCCCAGCCCCAGCCTGGCCCCAGCCCAGCCCCAGCCCTGCCCGAGCCTGGCCCCAGCCCTGTCCCCAGCCCCGGCCCCAGCCCCAGCCCCCAGCCCTGCCCCAGCCCAGCCCCCAGCCACTGCACAGCCCCAGCACTGGACACAGCCCCAGCCCCAGCCCTGGCCCCAGCCCAGCCCCAGCCCAGCCCAGCCCCAGCCCCAGCCCTGGACCCAGCCCCAGCCCCAGCCCAGCCCCAGCCCCAGCCCTGCACCGACCCCAGCCCCAGCCCGGCCCCAGCCCTGCCCCAGCTCGGGCCCCAGCCCTTTCCCCAGCCCCGGCCGCTGCACCAGCCCTAGTCCTGCCACAGCCCAGCCCAGCCCCAGCCCAGCCCCAGCCCCAGCCCTGCACCGACCCCAGCCCAGCCCCAGCCCCAGCCCTGCCCCAGCCCAGCCCAAGCCACAGCCCAGCCCCACCCTCGTCCCCCAGCCCAGCCCCTGCCCAAGCTCTACCCCAGCCCAGTCCCGGTCCCAGCCCAGCCCCAGCCCTGCCCCAACCCAAGCCCCAGCCCCAGCCCCATCCGTTCCCCCAGCCCAGCCCATCCCCATCCCCATCCCTGCCCCCAGCCCAGCCCCAGCCCCAGCCCCAGCCCTACTCCAGCCCTGCCCCAACCTCAGCCCCAGCCTTGTCCCAGGCCCAGCCCAGACCCCAGCCCAGCCGCTACCACCGCCCAGCCCCAGCCCGGTCCCAAGCCCTGGGCCCAGCCCCGGGCCCAGCCCCAGCCCCAGCCCCCGCCATGCCCCAGCCCCAGCCCTGCACCGAACCCAGCCCCAGCCTGGCCCCAGCCCTGCCCCAGCCTGGCCCCCAGCCCTGGCCCAGCTCCGGCCCTAGCCCTGTCCCCAGCCCCTGCCCCAGCCCCAGCCCCATCCGTTCCCCCAGCCCAGCCCATCCCCATCCCCATCCCTGCCCCCAGCCCTGCCCCAGCCCTGCCCCAGCTCGGGCCCCAGCCCTGGCCCCAGCCCTGGCCCCTGCCCCCAGCCCCAGTCCTGTCCCATCCCATCCCCCATCCCCAGCCCTGCCCCAGCCTCGGGCCCAGCCCCAGCCCTGGACCCAGCCCTGCCCCAGCCCCAGTCCTGCCCATCTCCGCCCCAAACCCCAGCCCTGCGCCAGCCCTGCCCTCAGCCCAGCCCCAGCCTCAGCCCTTCCCCAGCCCTACCCTCGTCCCCAGCCCAGCCCCTGCCCAAAATTTACCCCAGCCCAGTCCCGGTCCCAGCCCAGGCCCCAGCCCTGCCCCAGCCCAAGCCCCAGTCCCAGCCCCATCCGTTCCCCCAGCCCAGCCCATCCCCATCCCCATCCCTGCCCCCCAGCCCAGCCCCAGCCCCAGCCCCAGCCCTACTCCAGCCCTGCCCCAGCCTCAGGCCCAGCCCTGCCCCAGAGCCAGCCCAGACCTCAGCCCAGCCGCTACCACCAGCCCCAGCCCCAGCCCCGGCCCCAGCCCTAGCCCCAGCCCTGGGCCCAGCCCCGGCGTAGCCCAGCCCAGCCCCAGCCCCAGCCCTGGACCCAGCCCTGGACCCAGCCCTGCCCCAGCCCAGCCATAGCCCAGCCCAGCCCAGCCCCAGCCCCAGCCCTAGACCCAGCCCCAGCCCCAGCCCCCGCCATGCCCCAGCCCCAGCCCTGCACCGAACCCAGCCCCAGCCTGGCCCCAGATCTGCCCCAGCCTGGCCCCAGCCTTGGCACAGCTCCGGCGCTAGCCCTGTCCCGAGCCCCTGCCCCAGCCCCAGCCCTACTCCAGCCCTGCCCCAGCCTCAGGCCCAGCCCTGCCCCAGGCCCAGCCCAGACCCCAGCCCACCCCCTGCCACTGCCCAGCCCCCAGCCCTGGACCCAGCCCCAGCCCCGGCCCCAGCCCAGGCCTAGCCCAGCCCAGCCCCAGCCCCAGCCCCCCGCCATGCCCCAGCCCAAGCCCTGCACCAAACCCAGCCCCAGCCTGGCCCCAGCTCTGCCCCAGCCCGGCCCCAGCCCTGGCCCAGCTCCGGCCCTAGCCCTGGACCCAGACAATGCCCCAGCCCCACCCTCGTCCCCAGCCCAGCCCCTGCCCCAGACCTACCCGAGCCCAGCCCTGGTCCCAGCCCCGGCCCCTGCCCCAGCCCAAGCCCTGGCCCCAGCCCCATCCGTTCCCCCAGCCCAGCCCATCCCCATCCCCATCCCTGCCCCCAGCCCAGCCCCAGCCCCAGCCCTGCACCGACCCCAGCCCCAGCCCCAGCCCCACCCCCGGCCTCAGCCCCGGCCCCAGCCCAGCCCCAGCCCCAGCCCTGCCCCAGCCCCAGCCCCAGCCCTGCCCCAGCCCAGCCCAAGCCCTGCCCCTGTCCCAGCCCCAGCCCCAGCCCCAGCCACGGCACAGCCCCAGCCCCAACCCTGCCCTCAGCCCAGCCCTGTCCCCAGCCCAGCCCCAGCCCTGCCCCAGTCCCAGCCACATACCTGGCCCCAGCCACAGCTCATCCCCAGCCCTATCCCGGCTCCCAGCCTCAGCCCCAGCCCTAGCCCTGCCCCTGCCCATCCCCAGCCACAGCCCAGCCCCAGCCCTGGACCCAGACCCAGCCCCAACCCTAGCCTAGCCCTGCCCTCAACACAGACCCAGCCCTGGCCCAGCCTCAGCTCAGCCCTGCCCTCAGTCCCAGCACCAGCCCCCGCCCCACCCTCGGCCCCAGCCCAGCCCCCGCCCCACCCTCGGCCCCAGCCCAGCCCCAGCCCCAGTCCTTGACCCAGCCCCAGCCCCAGCCCAGCCCCAGCCCTTGACCCAGCCCCAGCCCTGCCCCCAGCCCAGCCCTAGCCCAGCCCCAGTCCCAGCCCCTGCCCTGCCCCAGCCCCAGCCCTAGCCCAGCCCTGCTCTCAGCCCAGCCCCAGGCCTGGACCCAGCCCCAGCGCTGCCCCGAACTCAGCCCCAGCCCCAGCCCAAGCCACAGCCCAGTCCCAGCCCCAGCCCTGCACCCAGACCCAGCCCTGCCCCAGCCCAGCCCAAGCCACAGCCCAGCCTCAGCCCCAGCCCTGGACCCAGACCCAGCCAAAGCCCAGCCCCAGCCCCAGCCCTGCACCGACCCCAGCCCCAAACCTGCCCTCAGCCCAGCCCTGTCCCCAGCCCAGCCCCAGGCCTGCCCCAGTCCCAGCCACAGCCCCGGCCCCAGCCATAGCCCATCCCCAGCCCTATCCCGGCCCCCAGCCTCAGCCCCAGCCCTAGCCCTGCCCCTGCCCATCCCCAGCCCCAGCCCAGCCCCAGCCCTGGACCCAGACCCAGCCCCAGCCCCAACCCCACTCCTGACCCAGCCCCAACCCTAGCCTAGCCCTGCCCTCAACACACACCCAGCCCTGGCCCAGCCCCAGCCCAGCCCTGCCCTCAGCCCCAGCCCAGCCCCAGCCCAAGTCCTGGACCCAGCCCAGCCCCAGCCCAGCCCCGGCCCCAGCCCTGCCCATGCCCAGCCCCAGCCCCAGCCCCAGCCCTTGACCCAGCCCCAGCCCTTGACCCAGCCCCAGCCCCAGCCCTGCCCCTGCCCAGCCCAAGCCACAGCCCAGCCCCAGCCCTGGACCCAGCCCCAGCCCCAGCCCTGCCCCAGCCCAGCCCAAGCCACAGCCCAGCCCTGCCCCGAACCCAGACCCAGCCCGGACCCAGCCCTGCCACAGGTCCTGCCCTAGCCCTGTCGCCATCCCTGGCCCCTGCCGCAGCCCCAGTCCTGCCCATCTCTGCCCCATCCCCATCCCTGCGCCAGCCCTGCCCTCAGCCCAGCCCCAGCCCCAGCCCTTCCCCAGCCCTACCCTCGTCCCCAGCCCAGCCCCTGCCCAAGATTTACCCCAGCCCAGTCCCGGTCCCAGCCCAGGCCCAGCTCCGGCCCTAGCCCTGGACCCAGACCCTGCCCCAGCCCCACCCTCGTCCCCAGCCCAGCCCCTGCCCCAGACCTACCCGAGCCCAGCCCTGGTCCCAGCCCCGGCCCCTGCCCCAGCCCAAGCCCTGGCCCCAGCCCCATCCGTTCCCCCAGCCCAGCCCATCCCCATCCCCATCCCTGCCCCCAGCCCAGCCCCAGCCCCAGCCCTGCCCCAGCCCAGCCCAAGCCACAGCCCAGCCCCAGCCCTGTCCCCAGCCCAGCCCCAGCCCTGCCCCTGTCCCAGCCCCAGCCCCAGCCCCAGCCACGGCACAGCCCCCGCCCCATCCCTGCCCCCAGCCCAGCCCCAGCACCAAGCCCAGCCCCAGCTCTGCCCCAGTCCCAGCCCCTGTCCCAGCCCCAGCCCTGCCGCAGCCTCGAGCCCGGCCCTGTCCCCAGCCCAGCCCCAGCCCTGCCCCAGTCCCAGCCACAGCCCCAGCCGCAGCCACAGCACAGCCCCCACCCCATTCTGCCCCCAGCCCAGCCCCAGCCCCAAGCCCAGCCCCAGCTCTGCGCCAGTCCCAGCCCCGGTCCCAGCCCCAGCCCCGGCCCCAGGACGGCCCTAACCTAGCCCTGCCCCATCCCCAGCCCTAGCTCATCCCTGCCGTCAGCCCTGCCCCAGCCCTACCCCAGCCCAGGCCCCAGCCCCAGCAACAGCCTCCTCCCTGCTCCCAGCCCAGCCCTAGCCCAGACCCTGCCCAGCCCAAGCCACAGTCCAGCCCCAGCCCTGGACCCAGCCCCAGCCCCAGACCTGCCCCAGCCCAGACCAAGCCACAGCCCAGCCCTGCCCCGAACCCAGACCCAGCCCGGCCCCAGTCCTGTCACAGCTCCAGCCCTAGCCCTGTCCCCAGCCCCGGACCCTGCCCCAGCCCCAGCCCTGCCCTCAGCCCATCCCCAGCCCCAGCCCTGCCCTAGTCCCAGCCACAACCCCGGCCACAGCCACAGCCCAGCCCCCGCCCCATCCCTGCCCCAGCCCAGCCCCAGCCCCAGCCCAGCCCCAGCCCTGCCCCAGGCCCAGCCCCAATCCCAGCCCCAGCCCCAGGCCTAGCCCAGCCCTGCCCTCAGCCCAGCCCCAGCCCTGGAACCAGGCCCAGCCCTGTACCGAACCCAGCCCCAGCTCGGGCCCCAGCACTGTACCAAGCCCCAGCCCTGCCCCAGCCCCAGTCGTGCCCCAGCCCGGCCCGAGCCCTGCCACAGCCCTGCCGCAGCCTCGAGCCCAGCCCTGTCCCTGGACCAGCCCAGAACCCAGCCCAGCCTCAGCCCCGGCCCCAGCCCAGCCCCAACCCCACCCCTAGCCTAGCCCTGCCCTCAGCCCAGCACCAGCCCTGCCACAGCCCCAGCCCTAGCCCTAGCCCAGCCCTGCCCTCATCCCCAGCCCCAGCCCAGCCCCGGCCCCAGCCCTGCCCCAGCCCCACCCCTAGCCTAGCCCTACCCTCAGCCTAGACCTAGCCCTACCCCAGCCCCAGCCCTAGCCCAGCCCTGCCCTCATCCCCAGCCCCAGCCCAGCCCCAGCCCCAGCCCTGCCCCAGCCCAGCCCCAACCACAGCCCAGCCCCAGCCCTGGACCCAGCCCAGCCCAGCCTCAGCCCCAGCCCCAGCCCTGCCCCAGCCCCACCCCTAACCTAGCCCTGCCCTCAGCCCAGCCCCAGCCCACCCCCAGCCCAGCCCCAACCACAGCCCAGCCCCAGCCCTGGACCCAGCCCCAGCCCCAGACCTGCCCCAGCCCAGACCAAGCCACAGCCCAGCCCTGCCCCGAACCCAGCCCCAGCCCGCCCTCAGCCCTGTCACAGCTCCGGCCCTAGCCCTGTCTCCAGCCCCGGTCCCTGCCCCAGCCCCAGCCCTGCCCTCAGCCCAGCCCCAGCCCCAGCCCTGCCACAATCCCTGCCACAGCCCCGGCCACAGCCACAGCCCAGCCCCAGCCCTGCCCCAGGCCCAGCCCCAGTCCCAGCCCCAGCTCTGGACCCAGGCCAGCCCTAACCTTGCCAGGCCTGAGCCCCAGGCCTAGCGCAGCCCTGCCATCAGCCCAGCCCCAGCCCTGGAACCAGGCCCAGCCCCTGCCCCAGCCCCAGTCCTGCCCCATCCCAGCCCCCATCCCCAGCCCTGCCCCAGCCTCGGGCCCAGCCCCAGCCCTTGACCCAGCCCCAGCCCCAGCCCAGCCCCAGCCCCAGCCCTGCCCCTGCCCAGCCCAAGACACAGCTCAGCGCCAGCCCTGGACCCAGCCCCAGCCCGAGCCCTGCCCCAGCCCAGCCCAAGCCACAGCCCAGCCCTGCCCCGAACCCAGACCCAGCCCCAGACCCAGCCCTGCACGGACCACAGCCCCATCCCTGCCCCCAGCCCAGCCCTAGCCCAGCCCTGACCCAGCCCCCGCCCTGCCCCAGCCCCAGCCCTAGCCCAGCCCTGCTCTCAGCCCAGCCCCAGGCCTGGACCCAGCCCCAGCCCTGCCCCGAACCCAGCCCCAGCCCGGCCCCAGCCCTGCTCCAGCTCCGGCCCTAGCCCTGTCCCTAGCCAGGGCCCCCGCCCCAGCCCCAGTCCTGCCCCATCCCAGCCCCCAGCCCCAGCCCTGCCCCAGCCCCGGCCCCAGCCCTGTCCCCAGCCCAGCCCCAGCCCTGCCCCTGTCCCAGCCACAGCCACAGCCCCAGCCCCAGCACAGCCCCCGCCCCATCCCTACCACCCCAGCCCAGCCCCAGCCCCAAGCCCAGTCCCAGCTTTGCCTCAGTCCCAGCCCCGGTCCCAGCCCCCACCCCCGGCCCCAGGCCGGCCCTAACCTAGCCCTGCCCCATCCCTAGCCCTAGCTCATCCCTGCCGTCAGCCCAGACCCAGCCCTGGACCCAGCCCCAGTGTTAGTCCCAGCCCTAGCATTAGTCCCAGCCCTGCCCCAGCCCTACCCCAGCCCAGGCCCCAGCCCCACCCCTAGCCTAGCCCTGCCCTCAGCCCAGCCCCAGCCCTGCCACAGCCCCAGCCCCAGCCAAAGCCCTAGCCCAGCCCTGCCCTCATCCCCAGCCCCAGCCCAGCCCCAGCCCAGCCCCAACCACAGCCCACCCCCCAGCCCTGGACCCAGCCCAGCCCAGCCCCAACCCCGGCCCCAGCCCTGCCCCAGCCCCACCCCCACCCCTAGCCTAGCCCTGCCCTCAGCCTAGTCCCAGCCCTGCCCCAGCCCCACCCCTAGCCTAGCCCTGCCCTCAGCCCCAGCCCCAGCCCAGCCCCTGCCCAGCCCTAGCCACAGCCCAGCTCCAGCCCTGGACCCAGCCCCAGCCGCAGCCCTGCCCCAGCCCAGACCAAGCCACAGCCCAGCCCTGCCCCGAACCCATCCCCAGCCCGGCCCCAGCCCTGCCACAGCCCTGCCGCAGCCTCGAGCCCAGCCCTGTCCCAGGCCCAGCCCAGAACCCAGCCCAGCCTCAGCCCCGGCCCCAGCCCATCCCCAACCCCACCCCTAGCCTAGCCCTGCCCTCAGCCCAGCCCCAGCCCTGCCACAGCCCCAGCCCCAGCCCTAGCCCAGCCCTGCCCTCATCCCCAGCCCCAGCCCAGCCCCAGCCCAGCCCCAACCACAGCCCAACCCCAGCCCTGGACCCAGCCCAGCCCAGCCCCAACCCCCGGGCCCAACCCTGTCCCAGCCCCACCCCTAGCCTAGCCCTGCCCTCAGCCTAGTCCCAGCCCTGCCCCAGCCCCACCCCTAGCCTAGCCCTGCCCTCAGCCCCAGCCCCAGCCCAGCCCCTGCCCAGCCCTAGCCACAGCCCAGCTCCAGCCCTGGACCCAGCCCCAGCCCCAGACCTGCCCCAGCCCAGACCAAGCCACAGCCCAGCCCTGCCCCGAACCCAGCCCCAGCCCGGCCCCAGCCCTGTCACAGCTCCTGCCCTAGCCCTGTCTCCAGCCCTGGACCCAGACCCAGCCCCAGCCCTGCCCTCAGCCCATCCCCAGCCCCAGCCCTGCCCCAGTCCCTGCCACAGCCCCGGCCACAGCCACAGCCCAGCCCCCGCTTCATCCCTGCCCCAGCCTAGCCCCAGCCCTGTCCCCCAGCCCCGGCCCCTGCCCCAGCCCTAGTCCTGCCCCATCCCAGCCCCCATCCCCAGCCCTGCCCCAGCCTCGGGCCCAGCCCCAGCCCTGACCCAGTCCCAGCCCCAGCCCCTTCCGTTCCCCCAGCTCCAGCCCCAGCCCCACCCGTGGCCCCAGCCCCGGCCCCAGCCCAGCCCCAGCCCCAGCCCTGCACCGAACCCAGCCCCAGCCCGGACCCAGCCCTACCCCAACTCGGGCCCCAGCCCTGTACCCAGCCCTAGCCCTGCCCCAGCCCCAGTCCTGCCCCAGCCCCGGCCCCAGCCCTAGCACCAGCCCTGCCCAAGACTTGGTTCCAGCCCCAGCCCCAGCCCTGCCCCAGCCCAGCCCCAGCCACTGCCCAGACCCAGCACTGGACCCAGCCCCAGCCCCAGCCCTAGCCCTAGCCCAGCCGAAGCCCAGCCCAGTCCCAGCTCCAGCCCTGGACCCAGCCACAGCCACAGCCCAGCCCCAGCCCCAGCCCTGCACCGAACCCAGCCCCAGCCCGGCCCCAGCCCTGCCCCAGCTCGGGCCCCAGCCCTTTCCCCAGCCCCGGCACCTGCCCCAGCCCTAGTCCTGCCCCATCCCAGCCCAGCCCCAGCCCTGGACCCAGCCCAGCCCCGGCCACAGCCCAGCCCCAGCCCTGTCCGCAGCCCCAGCCCCAGCCGCAGCCCCAGCCACAACCTTGGCCCCCAGCCCAGCCCCAGTTCCAGCCCTGCCCCAGCCCTGCCCCAGCCTCGGCCCCAGCCACAGCCCTAGCCCAGCCCTGCCCTTAGCCCAGCGCCAGCCCCTGCCCCAGCCCCACCCTTGTCCCCAGCACAGCCCCTGCCCCAGCCCTGCCCCTGCCCAAGGCCCAGTCCCAGGCCCAGCCCCATCCCCATCCCTGCCCACAGCCCAGCAGCAGCCCCAGCCTTACTCCAGCCCTGCCCCAGGCCAGCCCATACCCCAGCCCAGCCCCACCCTCATCCCCAGTCCAGCCCCAGCCCTGCCCCAGCCCCCAGCCCCAGACCTGCACTGAACCAGACCACCTCAAGCCCCAGCCCTGTTCCCAGCCCCGACCCATGCCCCAGCCCTAGTCCTGCCCCATCTCAGCCCCAGCCCCATCCATGCCCCCAGCCCCAGCCCCAGCCACACCCCCCGGCCTCGGCCCCGGCCCCAGCCCAGCCCAAGCCACAGCCCAGCCCCACCCTCGTCCCCAGCCCAGCCCCTGCCCAAGCTCTACCCCAGCCCAGTCCCCGGTCCCAGCCCAGCCCCAGCCCTGCCCCAACCCAAGCCCCAGCCCCAGCCCCATCCGTTCCCCCAGCCCAGCCCATCCCCATCCCCATCCCTGCCCCCAGCCCAGCCCCAGCCCCAGCCCCAGCCCTACTCCAGCCCTGCCCCAACCTCAGCCCCAGCCTTGTCCCAGGCCCAGCCCAGACCCCAGCCCAGCCGCTACCACCGCCCAGCCCCAGCCCGGTCCCAAGCCCTGGGCCCAGCCCCGGGCCCAGCCCCAGCCCCAGCCCCCGCCATGCCCCAGCCCCAGCCCTGCACCGAACCCAGCCCCAGCCTGGCCCCAGCCCTGCCCCAGCCTGGCCCCAGCCCTGGCCCAGCTCCGGCCCTAGCCCTGTCCCCAGCCCCTGCCCCAGCCCCAGGCCCCATCCGTTCCCCCAGCCCAGCCCATCCCCATCCCCATCCTGCCCCCAGCCCTGCCCCAGCCCTGCCCCAGCTCGGGCCCCAGCCCTGGCCCCAGCCCTGGCCCCTGCCCCAGCCCCAGTCCTGTCCCATCCCATCCCCCATCCCCAGCCCTGCCCCAGCCTCGGGCCCAGCCCCAGCCCTGGACCCAGCCCTGCCCCAGCCCCAGTCCTGCCCATCTCCGCCCCAAACCCCAGCCCTGCGCCAGCCCTGCCCTCAGCCCAGCCCCAGCCTCAGCCCTTCCCCAGCCCTACCCTCGTCCCCAGCCCAGCCCCTGCCCAAAATTTACCCCAGCCCAGTCCCGGTCCCAGCCCAGGCCCCAGCCCTGCCCCAGCCCAAGCCCCAGTCCCAGCCCCATCCGTTCCCCCAGCCCAGCCCATCCCCATCCCCATCCCTGCCCCCAGCCAGCCCCAGCCCCAGCCCCAGCCCTACTCCAGCCCTGCCCCAGCCTCAGGCCCAGCCCTGCCCCAGAGCCAGCCCAGACCTCAGCCCAGCCGCTACCACCGCCCAGCCCCAGCCCCGGCCCCAGCCCTAGCCCCAGCCCTGGGCCCAGCCCCGGCGTAGCCCAGCCCAGCCCCAGCCCCAGCCCTGGACCCAGCCCTGGACCCAGCCCTGCCCCAGCCCAGCCATAGCCCAGCCCAGCCCAGCCCCAGCCCCAGCCCTAGACCCAGCCCCAGCCCCAGCCCCCCGCCATGCCCCAGCCCCCAGCCCTGCACCGAACCCAGCCCCAGCCTGGCCCCAGATCTGCCCCAGCCTGGCCCCAGCCTTGGCACAGCTCCGGCGCTAGCCCTGTCCCGAGCCCCTGCCCCAGCCCCAGCCCTACTCCAGCCCTGCCCCAGCCTCAGGCCCAGCCCTGCCCCAGGCCCAGCCCAGACCCCAGCCCACCCCCTGCCACTGCCCAGCCCCAGCCCTGGACCCAGCCCAGCCCCGGCCCCAGCCCAGGCCTAGCCCAGCCCAGCCCCAGCCCCAGCCCCCGCCATGCCCCAGCCCAAGCCCTGCACCAAACCCAGCCCCAGCCTGGCCCCAGCTCTGCCCCAGCCCGGCCCCAGCCCTGGCCCAGCTCCGGCCCCTAGCCCTGGACCCAGACAATGCCCCAGCCCCACCCTCGTCCCCAAGCCCAGCCCCTGCCCCAGACCTACCCGAGCCCAGCCCTGGTCCCAGCCCCGGCCCCTGCCCCAGCCCAAGCCCTGGCCCCAGCCCCATCCGTTCCCCCAGCCCAGCCCATCCCCATCCCCATCCCTGCCCCCAGCCCAGCCCCAGCCCCAGCCCTGCACCGACCCCAGCCCCAGCCCCAGCCCCACCCCCGGCCTCAGCCCCGGCCCCAGCCCAGCCCCAGCCCCAGCCCTGCCCCAGCCCCAGCCCCAGCCCTGCCCCAGCCCAGCCCAAGCCCTGCCCCTGTCCCAGCCCCAGCCCCAGCCCCAGCCACGGCACAGCCCCAGCCCCAACCCTGCCCTCAGCCCAGCCCCTGTCCCCAGCCCAGCCCCAGCCCTGCCCCAGTCCCAGCCACATACCTGGCCCCAGCCACAGCTCATCCCCAGCCCTATCCCGGCTCCCCAGCCTCAGCCCCAGCCCTAGCCCTGCCCCTGCCCATCCCCAGCCACAGCCCCAGCCCCAGCCCTGGACCCAGACCCAGCCCCAACCCTAGCCTAGCCCTGCCCTCAACACAGACCCAGCCCTGGCCCAGCCTCAGCTCAGCCCTGCCCTCAGTCCCAGCACCAGCCCCCCGCCCCACCCTCGGCCCCAGCCCAGCCCCCGCCCCACCCTCGGCCCCAGCCCAGCCCCAGCCCCAGTCCTTGACCCAGCCCCAGCCCCAGCCCAGCCCCAGCCCTTGACCCAGCCCCAGCCCTGCCCCCAGCCCAGCCCTAGCCCAGCCCCAGTCCCAGCCCCTGCCCTGCCCCAGCCCCAGCCCTAGCCCAGCCCTGCTCTCAGCCCAGCCCCAGGCCTGGACCCAGCCCCAGCGCTGCCCCCGAACTCAGCCCCAGCCCCAGCCCAAGCCACAGCCCAGTCCCAGCCCCAGCCCTGCACCCAGACCCAGCCCTGCCCCAGCCCAGCCCAAGCCACAGCCCAGCCTCAGCCCCAGCCCTGGACCCAGACCCAGCCAAAGCCCAGCCCCAGCCCCAGCCCTGCACCGACCCCCAGCCCCAAACCTGCCCTCAGCCCAGCCCTGTCCCCAGCCCAGCCCCAGGCCCTGCCCCAGTCCCAGCCACAGCCCCGGCCCCAGCCATAGCCCATCCCCAGCCCTATCCCGGCCCCCAGCCTCAGCCCCAGCCCTAGCCCTGCCCCTGCCCATCCCCAGCCCCCAGCCCAGCCCCAGCCCTGGACCCAGACCCAGCCCCAGCCCCCAACCCCCACTCCTGACCAGCCCCAACCCTAGGCCTAGCCCCTGCCCTCAACACACACCCAGCCCTGGCCCAGCCCCAGCCCAGCCCTGCCCTCAGCCCCAGCCCAGCCCCAGCCCAAGTCCTGGACCCAGCCCAGCCCCAGCCCAGCCCCGGCCCCAGCCCTGCCCATGCCCAGCCCCAGCCCCAGCCCCCAGCCCTTGACCCAGCCCCAGCCCTTGACCCAGCCCCAGCCCCAGCCCTGCCCCTGCCCAGCCCAAGCCACAGCCCAGCCCCAGCCCTGGACCCAGCCCCAGCCCCAGCCCTGCCCCAGCCCAGCCCAAGCCACAGCCCAGCCCTGCCCCGAACCCAGACCCAGCCCGGACCCAGCCCTGCCACAGGTCCTGCCCTAGCCCTGTCGCCATCCCCTGGCCCCTGCCGCAGCCCCAGTCCTGCCCATCTCTGCCCCATCCCCATCCCTGCGCCAGCCCTGCCCTCAGCCCAGCCCCAGCCCCAGCCCTTCCCCAGCCCTACCCTCGTCCCCAGCCCAGCCCCTGCCCAAGATTTACCCCAGCCCAGTCCCGGTCCCAGCCCAGGCCCAGCTCCGGCCCTAGCCCTGGACCCAGACCCTGCCCCAGCCCCACCCTCGTCCCCCAGCCCAGCCCCTGCCCCAGACCTACCCGAGCCCAGCCCTGGTCCCAGCCCCGGCCCCTGCCCCAGCCCAAGCCCTGGCCCCAGCCCCATCCGTTCCCCCAGCCCAGCCCATCCCCATCCCCATCCCTGCCCCCAGCCCAGCCCCAGCCCCAGCCCTGCCCCAGCCCAGCCCAAGCCACAGCCCAGCCCCAGCCCTGTCCCCAGCCCAGCCCCAGCCCTGCCCCTGTCCCAGCCCCCAGCCCCAGCCCCCAGCCACGGCACAGCCCCCGCCCCATCCCTGCCCCCAGCCCAGCCCCAGCACCAAGCCCAGCCCCAGCTCTGCCCCAGTCCCAGCCCCTGTCCCAGCCCCAGCCCTGCCGCAGCCTCGAGCCCGGCCCTGTCCCCAGCCCAGCCCCAGCCCTGCCCCAGTCCCAGCCACAGCCCCAGCCGCAGCCACAGCACAGCCCCCCACCCCATTCTGCCCCCCAGCCCAGCCCCAGCCCCAAGCCCAGCCCCAGCTCTGCGCCAGTCCCAGCCCCGGTCCCAGCCCCAGCCCCGGCCCCAGGACGGCCCTAACCTAGCCCTGCCCCATCCCCAGCCCTAGCTCATCCCTGCCGTCAGCCCTGCCCCAGCCCTACCCCAGCCCAGGCCCCAGCCCCAGCAACAGCCTCCTCCCCTGCTCCCAGCCCAGCCCTAGCCCAGACCCTGCCCAGCCCAAGCCACAGTCCAGCCCCAGCCCTGGACCCAGCCCCCAGCCCCAGACCTGCCCCAGCCCAGACCAAGCCACAGCCCAGCCCTGCCCCGAACCCAGACCCAGCCCGGCCCCAGTCCTGTCACAGCTCCAGCCCTAGCCCTGTCCCCAGCCCCGGACCCTGCCCCAGCCCCAGCCCTGCCCTCAGCCCATCCCCAGCCCCAGCCCTGCCCTAGTCCCAGCCACAACCCCGGCCACAGCCACAGCCCAGCCCCCGCCCCATCCCTGCCCCAGCCCAGCCCCAGCCCCAGCCCAGCCCCAGCCCTGCCCCAGGCCCAGCCCCAATCCCAGCCCCAGCCCCAGGCCTAGCCCAGCCCTGCCCTCAGCCCAGCCCCAGCCCTGGAACCAGGCCCAGCCCCTGTACCGAACCAGCCCCAGCTCGGGCCCCAGCACTGTAACCAAGCCCCAGCCCTGCCCCAGCCCCAGTCGTGCCCCAGCCCGGCCCGAGCCCTGCCACAGCCCTGCCGCAGCCTCGAGCCCAGCCCTGTCCCTGGACCAGCCCAGAACCCAGCCCAGCCTCAGCCCCGGCCCCAGCCCAGCCCCAACCCCACCCCTAGCCTAGCCCTGCCCTCAGCCCAGCACCAGCCCTGCCACAGCCCCAGCCCTAGCCCTAGCCCAGCCCTGCCCTCATCCCCAGCCCCAGCCCAGCCCCGGCCCCAGCCCTGCCCCAGCCCCACCCCTAGCCTAGCCCTACCCTCAGCCTAGACCTAGCCCTACCCCAGCCCCAGCCCTAGCCCAGCCCTGCCCTCATCCCCAGCCCCAGCCCAGCCCCAAGCCCCAGCCCTGCCCCCAGCCCAGCCCCAACCACAGCCCAGCCCCAGCCCTGGACCCAGCCCAGCCCAGCCTCAGCCCCAGCCCCAGCCCTGCCCCAGCCCCACCCCTAACCTAGCCCTGCCCTCAGCCCAGCCCCAGCCCACCCCCAGCCAGCCCCAACCACAGCCCAGCCCCAGCCCTGGACCCAGCCCCAGCCCCAGACCTGCCCCAGCCCAGACCAAGCCACAGCCCAGCCCTGCCCCGAACCCAGCCCCAGCCCGCCCTCAGCCCTGTCACAGCTCCGGCCCTAGCCCTGTCTCCAGCCCCGGTCCCTGCCCCAGCCCCAGCCCTGCCCTCAGCCCAGCCCCAGCCCCAGCCCTGCCACAATCCCTGCCACAGCCCCGGCCACAGCCACAGCCCAGCCCCAGCCCTGCCCCAGGCCCAGCCCCAGTCCCAGCCCCAGCTCTGGACCCAGGCCAGCCCTAACCTTGCCAGGCCTGAGCCCCAGGCCTAGCGCAGCCCTGCCATCAGCCCAGCCCCAGCCCTGGAACCAGGCCCAGCCCCTGCCCCAGCCCCAGTCCTGCCCCATCCCAGCCCCCATCCCCAGCCCTGCCCCAGCCTCGGGCCCAGCCCCAGCCCTTGACCCAGCCCCAGCCCCAGCCCAGCCCCAGCCCCAGCCCTGCCCCTGCCCAGCCCAAGACACAGCTCAGCGCCAGCCCTGGACCCAGCCCCAGCCCGAGCCCTGCCCCAGCCCAGCCCAAGCCAACAGCCCAGCCCTGCCCCGAACCCAGAACCCAGCCCCAGACCCAGCCCTGCACGGACCACAGCCCCATCCCTGCCCCCAGCCCAGCCCTAGCCCAGCCCTGACCCAGCCCCCGCCCTGCCCCAGCCCCCAGCCCTAGCCCAGCCCTGCTCTCAGCCCAGCCCCAGGCCTGACCCAGCCCCAGCCCTGCCCCGAACCCAGCCCCAGCCCGGCCCCAGCCCTGCTCCAGCTCCGGCCCTAGCCCTGTCCCTAGCCAGGGCCCCCGCCCCAGCCCCAGTCCTGCCCCATCCCAGCCCCCAGCCCCAGCCCTGCCCCAGCCCCGGCCCCAGCCCTGTCCCCAGCCCAGCCCCAGCCCTGCCCCTGTCCCAGCCACAGCCACAGCCCCAGCCCCAGCACAGCCCCCCGCCCCATCCCTACCCCCCAGCCCAGCCCCAGCCCCAAGCCCAGTCCCAGCTTTGCCTCAGTCCCAGCCCCGGTCCCAGCCCCCACCCCCGGCCCCAGGCCGGCCCTAACCTAGCCCTGCCCCATCCCTAGCCCTAGCTCATCCCTGCCGTCAGCCCAGACCCAGCCCTGGACCCAGCCCCAGTGTTAGTCCCAGCCCTAGCATTAGTCCCAGCCCTGCCCCAGCCCTACCCCAGCCCAGGCCCCAGCCCCACCCCTAGCCTAGCCCTGCCCTCAGCCCAGCCCCAGCCCTGCCACAGCCCCAGCCCCAGCCAAAGCCTAGCCCAGCCCTGCCCTCATCCCCAGCCCCAGCCCAGCCCCAGCCCAGCCCCCAACCACAGCCCACCCCCCAGCCCTGGACCAGCCCAGCCCAGCCCCAACCCCGGCCCCAGCCCTGCCCCAGCCCCCACCCCCACCCCTAGCCTAGCCCTGCCCTCAGCCTAGTCCCAGCCCTGCCCCAGCCCCACCCCCTAAGCCTAGCCCTGCCCTCAGCCCCAGCCCCAGCCCAGCCCCTGCCCAGCCCTAGCCACAGCCCAGCTCCAGCCCTGGACCCAGCCCCAGCCGCAGCCCTGCCCCAGCCCAGACCAAGCCACAGCCCAGCCCTGCCCCGAACCCATCCCCAGCCCCGGCCCCAGCCCTGCCACAGCCCTGCCGCAGCCTCGAGCCCAGCCCTGTCCCAGGCCCAGCCAGAACCCAGCCCAGCCTCAGCCCCCGGCCCCAGCCCATCCCCAACCCCCACCCCTAGCCTAGCCCCTGCCCTCAGCCCAGCCCCAGCCCTGCCACAGCCCCAGCCCCAGCCCTAGCCCAGGCCCTGCCCTCATCCCCAGCCCCAGCCCAGCCCCAGCCCAGCCCCAACCACAGCCCAACCCCAGCCCTGGACCCAGCCCAGCCCAGCCCCAACCCCGGGCCCAACCCTGTCCCAGCCCCACCCCTAGCCTAGCCCTGCCCTCAGCCTAGTCCCAGCCCTGCCCCAGCCCCACCCCTAGCCTAGCCCTGCCCTCAGCCCCAGCCCCAGCCCAGCCCCTGCCCAGCCCTAGCCACAGCCCAGCTCCAGCCCTGGACCCAGCCCCAGCCCCAGACCTGCCCCAGCCCAGACCAAGCCACAGCCCAGCCCTGCCCCGAACCCAGCCCCAGCCCGGCCCCAGCCCTGTCACAGCTCCTGCCCTAGCCCTGTCTCCAGCCCTGGACCCAGACCCAGCCCCAGCCCTGCCCTCAGCCCATCCCCAGCCCCAGCCCTGCCCCAGTCCCCTGCCACAGCCCCGGCCACAGCCACAGCCCAGCCCCCGCTTCATCCCTGCCCCAGCCTAGCCCCAGCCCTGTCCCCAGCCCCGGCCCCTGCCCCAGCCCTAGTCCTGCCCCATCCCAGCCCCCATCCCCAGCCCTGCCCCAGCCTCGGGCCCAGCCCCAGCCCTGACCCAGTCCCAGCCCCAGCCCCTTCCGTTCCCCCAGCTCCAGCCCCAGCCCCACCCGTGGCCCCAGCCCCGGCCCCAGCCCAGCCCCAGCCCCAGCCCTGCACCGAACCCAGCCCCAGCCCGGACCCAGCCCTACCCCAACTCGGGCCCCAGCCCTGTACCCAGCCCTAGCCCTGCCCCAGCC